>NW_010411473.1:0-31199 GCF_000710305.1 Buceros rhinoceros silvestris | reverse complement strand
GGAAAGAGTTATTGGGTCTTCTGGCACAGTCCTCCACAGTGCAAGATTATTCCCTATGGTATTCTCCAGTACTTTGTCCTGGCTGCTCTTAAACTACCTGGGTTATGGAGATGAATTATGTCTAGACTTCAGAATTTCAGCTAGGGGATGAAGTGAGCCGAATGTTTTGGACTGAAAACACTGATATTTTAAAAATCAAAAGTCAGCCTCAAAACACAGGAAGGAAAACACCCAAATGACAGAAGATAATCCAGCACTTTCTGGGTTCGTTGTGACCAGAAACGTGGCCCATTCTAAAGGACCAAAATGCTGTCGGTTTGGCTGTTCCCACTGTGGCAGAGCCAGGAGATCTTTGAACCGTTCCCATGAGGAAGCTGAGCCTCTCCACACAACTACAGCAATGACCGAGATTAGCGCTCTTTAGCTGATTTAGTCAGGTTACCACTGGCTTTTTCCGTGCCTGGCACTAGAGCACCTTGCCTTCAGTAACTGGATGGGGACACGCTCTGGGACAGTTGCTGGTTTCGCTTGGGTGTTGTATTGACGCGCTGTCTTTCAAAGGCAGTCACAGAGAAGTGAGCGTGTTACTCCAAGGAGCAGTTCCGACTGGCTCAGTGGGTCTGAAGGTGGGCAGAGAGGTGGCTCTGCAGTCGTGGTGGAAGAAGTCTGTCTCTCTCGCACTTTGTTTTGTTTTAAGATGACAGTGAGAAATGCAGAAGTTGCAGAATGAGCAACTGCTCACCAAAATAAATCAATCCCCGTCTCTGTGGCGAGTCTCGAAGACCGGGCTGAGCTGGTGCGAGCTTTCGCCAGCAGAGCAGAGGCTGGTCGGCGGGTGCAGAGATGCCGGCCCAACAGCCCCCAGGCTGCTCGGGGAGGCAGTGCTAGCGCTGGCACCAGCACGGCTGTGTCAGCGGGAGCTGAAGCAGCAGTGGCTGGTAGAAACACCCGTGGGGAAAGGACGGGATAATTGCTAGATTTTCCTCTAACGGCATTGGGAGTTGTGGATGTTGTGATTTCTGGGGTGAAATAAAGCTGGTGCTGCTCACATGTACAAGTCTCCTGAGCGAAGGGTCCTTGGTTGGGCATGACTTTGAGGAGGGGTGAGAGTGGGGACAGAAGGTGGGTTAGGTGAAGGGAGGAGATGGTGCACAAAACCCAGAGTGTGTGCATGGGCTGGGAAACGGCATTGGGAAGATGGTTTGGGCTGGGCTGGTTGAAGGAGGTGCAAGGGGCAAGTTTTGTTGTTTGATTCCTTCTGTTCAGGAGAGCAGAAATTTTTGCCCTCACGTAACAGAGCAGAACTGTACCGAGGAGACTTTCTGCTCAGAACCGCAGTGCTCTCCATGACTGTGACCTTTGCTAGGTGCCTGGGTCAGAAGGGGCATCTGGACTGGACACACAGGACTCGCTTTGCTCTAAAACAAGGTGCCCCGTGGAGCCAGCGGCAGAGAGAGCTCTGTTGCTTGGCCCATTATCATCAATAAATACAGAAAGGTTGGGACTAAGTTTTTCGCTCATTTCTGAATACAATCAGAGACTCCCCTTGCCCTGTATTCTGGCTGTCCAAAAGCTGCCAGTGATTCAGCTGGATTATCTGATGCAGATCTTCATTTCTGAGACGTGCAGTACAGGAGAGCGGAGGTGGCTGGGGGGCCGCTGAAGCTGCTTGTCATTTGGCATGTAACTCACCTGCAATCATTGACTGTTTTAATGGGAAAAAGTAAACATGATGGACTGGTTCCCTGTCCTTACGCTGGCATCTCTGTCAATCTTCTTGCCATCTTTCTCCAATTCCCGTGGCCGGGGAGGCCGATGGCAGATGCGCTTATTGACTCGTACTGTTAATCATTGCCATGCTCGAGTGACTCCTGGCAGGATGCTGCAGGACTTTCACACACGGTTGCAGTTTTGCAGGTTGTGTTTGTGCCTGTGGCCAGGCTCCTGGCTGCCTGCCCCTCTGCTGTCACAGGCAACGCCCAGGAACAGGAAAGCTGAACCCAGCAGAAAAAAAAAAAAAAAAAAAAAAAAAAAAAAAAAAAACTAAAACCTGAAGGGGGGCGTGTTAATTGAACAGGAAAACTGAACCCAGCAGAAAAAAAAAAAAAAAAAAAAGAAAAATACAAAATGATAAAACTGCAGAGAGGGTTTTTAAATCTGGCTGTTAGCTTCTCAGTCCCTGAATGATTTCTGTCACCATAATAAATTGCATGCCATTGCTAACTCTTTCAGACTGGTGTCTAAAAAAATCAGTTATTCACAGAAATTCCTGATGACAGTCACGAATACCGTGTCACAGCTCTGTGGTGTGCTCTTAGCAGCTTAACACAGCAGACCAAGCACAGGAACAGCTTCCCGGTGCGACTGGGGAGGAAAGGGGACTTGCAGAAGCCGAACCAGGCCAGCCAGGGGGAGCAAACGCAGGCAAGGTCTCTACGCTTCAGGTTGGCTTTGCTTAACAGGCTGGCTGGAAACTCCCTGGGAGAAGTAACAAACCCGTATTCAATTGTCTGTTTTAAACCCGGAAAGTAGTTTCAAAGAGAAAAGGTTGGAAAGTTTCTATATTCTTGACAAATAAGTGCCTTGCAAATACAATTCCTGAGTGACGGGGCTCTTTGCCCCCAAATGAGCATGTAACCATCAAGCAACAAGCATTTCTGGTCCACCTGAAATTTCATGCTGGGGGTGAATTTTCTGGTGCCTGAAGTGGATTTTGGCTGGCTCTGGACCCCTCCCACACCAGTGGTTTTTGGCCATGGTACTGTCGGTGCAGTGCTCCCCTCATGTCCACCCCCACCAGCAGGGATTGCTGCCATTCATGAAGGTTGTGCCCAGTCTGGCAAACATCATACAGAAGCAAGAGGCCCCCAGCTGCACCACTGGGGGCCATCTGCTCTTATCGGTGACATCCATTACCCCGAGCACGTTTGCACATGGCTGTACGCAGACCAGCCCAAACAGTTGCTGCTGGCAGATAACCCGGAGCTGTCGCTGGCCAAACGCACAGCGGGCCAGGCTCTGTTTCTCTGCAGGGCTTGGGGGAGCGGTGAGGAGGGTGCAGGCAATAGCTGCACAGAGCTGCCACCCTGCTTCCAGGGAGGTGTTGTGGGAGGGCTCCCCAAAGGGCGGCTGAGCGGGCAACAGCGCAGGGGGCTCCTGCGGGGCACGAGCAGCCACCTCTGCCCTATCAAATGGACCAGCAGGGCATCCTTCATCCTTCTTCCATCCAGGCTGCTAACAGACATGTGCTTTCCCTGTGAAAAGAGGTGTGGGGTTTTCTTCTGGCTTCTCCAGTGGCTTTTCAACGAAGCACTGAGTCTCTACCCTGTGCGTTGCAAATGAAATAGGCTATTGAAAACCACATTAAAAGCAGGAGATGGCCGATGTTGCCAGGGCATCGTATTCAGACTCAATTTTCCATCAAGTGGATTGTTTGGATAATAATTTTCTATCCTTTACTCTTTAATTCCTGAGATGAGCTCTGCCCAGCACTCCTGCTCGTCCATGCAGCCCGCTGGGGGTCACCAGGAGCACCAATGGTTTATGTATTCAGCTGTAGATCCAGAGCTTTAGGAACAACAGTGCTGCTGGTTTCTGTTTTAGTTTCCTCATCTGCAAGAAGCAGTGAAATCTGAAACTTGCTCAGTTTACTAAAGGACTATTAAAATGTTTAATTTTGGTGACAAAACTTCGATAAATATCAAGGGAAGCCAGAAAATGTCATATTTGTTACTAGCTGGCTTTCAGGTTAGGTATAAAATTGATCCGCTTCAGTGTTAAGAAACAATGGTCAGCTCTACAGAGAAAAAGTCGAAGGGCTTTGCAGAGGTGCTTAGAGGTGCTAAAGCACTCTGCAGGTGAGAAGCCGCAGAGCTGAAGATATCTCCCAGGGAGCCCTTTCCTGGACCCGTTGGTCGGATGAGTGCTGATTGGGTATTTGTGTTGGAGCTGGCTGGGCAAGGTGGTCCAGACAGTTTTCTTCTCCCTCTGTTTTAAAGGAAACAAAAGCACGAGAGTGGGTTCTGTAGGAGCATCCTCTTTCAGACCGAAGGGTCCAGTTTTCCAATTTGAGTTACCGACAAGCGAGTGCCCATAGCCTTCTCCAGACCTCGGAGATGTCTGGAGACATCCCGTATGAACACGGGGAAGGGCTCACCCCAGACAGGCTTCCAGTAAAACTTGTCTGCTTTCCTCTTGATTCCTGATCCGTGTGGGCAAGGTGCTAAATATTGGGCCGGATGCTGAAGTGTGGATTTGTCCAATCATTTGCCTTCTGCAGCATCTTTGTTTAACTTGTATTTCATTGCAGTGATTGTTTTCTTGCCATTCCTGTGATGATGAAAATGCTTTGAGCATTGGTCCATGATGACCTCCTATCTAGACTACGGACAGGGGAAAATTTTAACGTTTCTTGGCCCTCGGTTTCCACTGGAAGATATACAGGGTCTGGTTAATGGAGCCCATGTATCACTTTGCACCATCTGCAGAAATGTTACAGTCAGCTGCGCAGGTTTAACGATTGAGAGGTTATTCATGAGCCCTGGGGAGAAATAATGGCCAAAGTTGAAAATGTAAACATACAGACTTCGCTGGCCTGGGGTTTCATGAAGGACGTTTCCTCCAGCAAGGAGGTGCCTCTCCAAGGCTGAGAACAGAGAGGGAGCCAGCAGCAGAAGGAAGGTGCAGGATGCTCCTGGTCTGTATTATCCTCTGGAGAGGAGGAAACTGAGATAGAAACAGATCCCTAACCTGCACATTTCAAATCCAGACTGGAGCTGATGGATTAATTTGTCTTGCTTTATGTTTCTCGTGTCCCTGATTCTGCTTGGCTTTCCCCAGCAATGGGGTGACAGATCCTAGGGTAACGCTCGCATCATGCTTTGGATTTGAACCTCTCCGGAGACTGCGGGTGTGGAGATACATGGGGGAGGTGAGGACCATCTGCAGAAGGCTGTGGTATTGTGTAACCAGTTTATTACGCAAGAAGCGGTGCTAACAGACTGCAGAGGCAAGCGGAGCGAGGGCTGCGTCCCTCGCTGCCCCGACGCACCGGGACTCCGCTCAAAGAGCAGTGGGGTTTGGCTGCTTGCTGGGAAGATCACCGGCCCGTTAGGTCTGTCTGCTCCAGGACATCTGATGCATTAGGGTCTCAGCTGAAGTGCAGGTCAAGAGCTCATGTCAAGCTACTCCTCTTCACGTTATTCTCTTCAGGATCTTTGTTTAGAAACTAGGCCACAAACTCTGCTTTGTGCAGATATGGGATTTATTTACTGTCTGCTTCAGAGTGACAAAGAGGGGAGACCGTCAGCAAGGGCAGCCCCGTTCCCTGAACAGTCAGTCACAAGAGCAGCTGTCAGCGTCACTTCCATGGGAAATTTTTAATTGGGAACGGCTTGAATTAAGGCACAATTCTGGTGCACTCCATAGCGGCGATAGATCGATAGGTAGATAAATAGAAAATTACTTCTTTTAATGTGGAAGTAATGATGAAGAGATAAAGAGATGAATGCTTCTAATTTGCTTTAGGTTTAACGGATCCTTCCTGTTCTCCAAAGTTGCACTTTCCTGAAGTGTCGTAACCTATTTTTTTCAGTTCTGTTGGTAAACAGACCATCTGTTCTTGCTTTACTGGGGACTTCATAAAATACCTCATTTTTCACTTAGTTCTTATTTAACTGTTCCCATAAGAAGAGAAATACTCTTCTATGAGTATTCCCTTGTTGCTAGATCCAAGAGTAAAGTCTACAGATGAGAATAACCTGACTTTGATGTCAGTTGGTGAAAAAAATCAGTCATGGAGTGGCAGTACAGGGACTGGAACAAATCCTCTCTTAAGAGAGTAACATAAAAGACAAGAATAAGAATCATTTTGCAGCAAGCCTACACATTATTTATGTCTGAAATAGGAGCGGGTTGCACATCAAATCCTAATCCAGCACACGGGTGACGGGTAGCTCGGATTTGACGTGGATTAAAACTGCTTGCACCTTCTCCTGTAGTATTCAGGGTAGAGCTGGGAGGTGTTGAGTGCTGACTTTGAAATCTTGCTGCATCTTATTCACTCCATGGAGCAGCTCAAAAGCCGGATGAAAACACTGGGAGAGAGAAGAGGCTCCGTATGGTAACGAGAGGCTAACCGAACCCATCTGCTGCAGGTTTGGGTGTCAGGGTTTGCAGCAGCGCAGTGGAGGGCAGAGCGCTGCTTTTGGAGATGGAGGCAAAGCATTTGTTGCTCTCTGCTAATCTTTGCTACCTTAGCACACACGAAAAGATCTTGGAGTCAGCTTTGCCATCCTTCATCACCACAGGGCACCCTGGCTTGCTGGGGACCACGCAGTGGTCGGTGCCGTACTGGGTGTTTTCCCGTCTGGATGTACGAATTGCAGCTCCGTAGCGCGAGTGACCAGCAGCCCCGTGTGAAGAGGGTGCAGCCACCCTGCAGCTCTGGTTGGCATGGGGGTCAGCACCAGCCTCTGCTCCACCTCAGCTGTGTTGACAAGGTGATTTAATGCCTTGTCCAAGACCTTTCTTCTCGCCAGCTTCTGACCAGCTTTGTCCAAGCGGAGGATGAGACTCAGGAGGGTCGGATTCCCACTGAGTCAGATCCTCCAGCATCCAGCGGTGGATGGGTTTGGGCTTCTGCTCGCTTACCTGAGAAGGTTGTGTTGGTGCATGCTCCTGCCCCTCTCGGGTTTCAGAGCCACTTGGCATCCGACACTCTGCTGTTGCTTACTTCCCTCTGGGTGCATTTGCTTCTCCATTCTTCCGTACGTTCACCCTTCCCAGCTCCAAGGAAGGATCCTGCTCTGCCTGATGGCGGCTGCTGCCCAGACTCTGCTGCGGCTGAGCAGAATCGCAGAGCACTCCTGAGGGAAACTAGCCGCACATGCGGGATGCTGAGATGTGCTCAATCCTCCTAGGGGCTCCTGCCTCACCGGTGACCCCGAGCATGCTGAGAAGGAAAGCCACACATGCTACCCAAAACGTGGCCGATGAGAGTCAGCCTGGTGTGAGAGTCCCAGCACCCCATCACGGGGCAGAACGATTGCATGGTGTTAACTATATCACAAACAGTGTGATCAACGATCAGTTTTACCTACGAAATGAACCACAGGAAAAAAAAATGAGGGGAGATGGTAGGAGCAAGCCTGAGGGATCTGCTGTAACAGAGGAGTGAGCAGAAGGCTCGTTTGAGTGTGGATGTGTAAACACAGACAGAAACTTGCTTCAAGTATCTTTTTTTCTCTCCTTCTCCCTACTTCTCTCCTAATTGCGTGGAAGTTCCTTACCAATGGAAAAATAAACTCTTCTGAGAAAGCATTTCCACAAGTGTTTAATGGTGGCCTGTGAGAATGGTCAGAAACTGGGTTCGCTCTTCCACAATTTTAAAATTAACTTTTCAGTAGAAACCCAGAATGTTTTATTGGGAGTATTTTCATTTGGAAATGCTGAAATCAGGCAGATGCAAGACCCACATATTGTTAACAAGCTGCATTTTTTTCAGATAACATGCTCTGCCAGATGTCTTCTGTCGGTACCTTCAGGTTTCACCGTCTACAGTTGCCCAGATGGTTCCTCCATGGGGCTGACCTGGGGGAACAGCCGCCTGCATGGCTGCGTGTTGCAGGTCTTGTAGGTCTCCATCAGACTGTGGAGCATGAAGCTCCCTGGGGCAGCGGTGCCTGAGCCTGGCTCTGCCTGCCAAAGGTGGTCCTTAGAGTGATGTGTGTGCAGAGGGCTGCATTTTGGTGCGTATGGTTTATGCCACACCTCGATCTCCAAAACGTCCTCCAGGGGAATAACTTTGTAGGGCCATGCCCACGTCTTGGAAGACAGAGGGGTCTATAAGAGCCTTCCAGTGTCTTGGCTTTATAGTGGCTCTCGGGAACCAGTTAAATAGGTAGGAAAGGTCAAATCATGCCATTGCCGACATGTCCTTTTCTTAGAAAAGGTTGGGGCAGGACATTACTTGGTGCCACCAAGCAGTGGGAATTCTCCATAGCACTCTTCCCAGTGGCTGCAGCACAGCCTGGGACCTCGTTCAAGCTCTGCAGCTTCAAGAGCCTGGACCTCCCCCACGGTCTCTAACTGCTGGGCTGGTGTCATGTTTTACACTGATTTCTGAAAAAGCCATGCCAGCGTCTGAATTTCCTAGTTGGAGGACAGGCTCCTCCTGGAAGCTGTTTGTGGTTGCAGCATCTCATGGAATTGAGAGCCCAGCCCTGGCAGGATTCCTGGCCAGCTCTGTGAGGGGGCGAAGGCACAGTCACAGGGGACCAGGGCCAGGGCCAGGCCGTTTCACTCACACCAGATGCTTTACTACATCAGCTTTATTCTGTATTTCACTTCTAGCTGCTTTTCTTTTGCTTTTTGACATAGCGAGCTCTTCCAAGAGTGCTTCTGTGAGGCTGCTGTGGCTGGTCCACACGATGCCTGTGTCTTCAGGGACGCTGGTTCCTATGGCGTGCTTCTGAGGGAAAATAGACCTGCAGAAATAATATTGGCATGTTTATTTTCTGTGGGGTTTATAGAACCTAATGTTCTGTCTCTTTCTGGCATCTGGTTATTTCAGTGTGTTTGAGTTGCATTAAATAGTCAAAAATAAGCAACTGAAAGGCTTGAGTTCCGTGTGTATGGGAATAATGAGGTGAGGTCATGGATTGCTCCCTGTCTGCACAAACAGCGAGTGGCAGTCTTGATGACACGCTTTCAGGTAGTTACTGCTGTGGTTCAGATCATTTTGGTGTATACTTACGCCATGTATTTGATTTTTAGTCTCTTTGTTCCGCTGTGGAAGGAGCACAGGAAATGTTTACCGGGCAAGCGTGCCTAGGTTGCTCTCTCATTTCTGTTTTCTTATCAGCAAAACATAAACCCGCTGCTTGCTGACGATGAAACCATATGGTAACCCTTTCTGACAAATCGATTTTGCGATACAGATAATCCTGGCTGTGCATGAGAAGAGATATTTTGGATTATTTTGTCTTAATTCTTGTGTTACTCTGTTTTTCAGTGCCTGGAAATTATGTATGTGGCTCTTTCTGAACGCAGAGGTTTGGGTGAATTAACTTATGGAGAATGCCACACTTCAGTGTCTTTTACTTTGAGGAGAGTTATCTGTCATATGAAATACTCTGTTTATTTGCTATAGCTAATGCCCTTCTGTGTCGGCAGCCAATAGCAGCAGATTCAGGTACTTTCTGAGCCCTGGATATCATCATAGTATGAAGCCCATCTAGGAAATGCATTTCTATCAACCAGCTCTTGCTTTACCAGGAGCTGCAGAAGTAGCTGCAGGAACCTGAAGGTGTTTGGCTCCTTGTGCCCTGAAGGGAAGTGGCTGATGGTCACCTGGGTTCACCAGAGCTGGTGCAGGTGCTGGCATGGTATGCGGAGAGGACACAGCCCTTTGTGAATCCTTTTCAGTTAGTAAAATGAACAAGCTAGAATCCTCACAGCTTCTGTTTGACTTCAAAATAAATTAAAACCCATGTATTTCCAGCCTTTGCTTCACAGGGATGTATCAGCAAGTGAATGTTCTTCTTGAGCTTGGAAGTCTTAGCCAGTACCTGGAAGCGTAAGCAGAGCATGAGCCTGGGAGCGGAGAACAGCAGTGAGGAGTGATGGGAACTGGGCACTGGAGACACATATCATGTCTAGAAACGATGCCATGAAACTAATCAAAACTAAGTGACACATCATGAATTTTCACGTTTATTATAAACTACGTAGAAGTGGCTGATAATGGCTGGTATTAATTCCTCAAGCATTCCTCATAGCTTTAGGGGATGGTTGTCAGGCATGAACCTGTGGGGTTTGAGATGCAGCTATTGCAAAAGCTACCTGAGCAATAATTAGGGTTTTTATTCAATTTTATGTTTCCGGGTACTAAAATCTTGCAAACCAAGATCTGAACATGATACTTCCTAGATTAGAAATAGAATTAGAATTAGAAAAGAAATACAAATCAAGATGTAAATCTGGTCAGTACGGATGTTTATGTGGTATCTGTATTTCACTTCAGGAGACACTGCGGCCTCAGACACCAGCCTCAACTGAGAATAAAAATATAAATATACTCTAAAAAACAATGTTGAAATTCTTGGTTGTAGATTGAGACGCGCCTGAAGAGCGTTCAAGTGGTCTATCTGGAGCATCCTGTTTATGTAAGCGTGAGGCCGGAAGCTTACCCAAACAGTGATTTTCTGGAGGTGGAAGGGTAAAATTAGCCTAGCAGAAACGTGAATGCAACCAGTGAGCTAGAGCTTCCAGGAGAGATTTGACAAACGGGTTCTTAGAAGACCATTGCTGATGAAAATTAGGGCAAGTTTTATCCAGAGATACTAAATCCAAGCTTGGATGAAATTCACAGAGCCAGGCAGGCAAAAATCCCTCTGTGTGTTTCAACCGAGCGATGGTAGCAGGCGGAAGGAGAGCAGTGACACGTATAACGCTTGGCTGTGGTGGGCAGCAGTTGCGTTGAACAGCTCCTAGGAGAAGCAGCAGTGGAGGGGTATTTCTGCTGGCTGGTGATGTGCAGCTGCTGAGCTGTCAGCTCAGCTCTGGGTGAAGGCGGGTGTGGAAGCTGTGGAAGTGCAGCTCTCGCTGGCTGTCGTTAAGGTCAGCCTCTGGGATTCCTGCCCCAATGACATTCCTACCGGAGGGATCCTCTGGGGATGACGTTGTGCTGCTACCACCCCAGCCAAGGCAAGGGATCACCTCTGGTGTCCTGGGACATTGGCTGTTAGGAATCTTTGTAGTGCTTAAAGAATAAAAATATGTCACGATCCAGGGCTGACTCGTACGCTGACAAGGACACTGGCATTCGGGAGTTTGAATCGCTCGGCACATCCTGTTCGGGGCAAGGGCACCTGAACCAGCAACAGCTGCACGCATTGCTCAGAGTGTCCAGCACTGGATGAGATTAATTCTGTCCCCAAAGAAAGGATCGGTGCCAAACAACCTGATCTTTGGAGAGCAGAGGCTGAATACCGAGTCCAGGTAAACGGGCAGCTCTATGAAAGCCTCCGGTGGGGGCTGCTGCGGGGGCTGAGCAGATGCTCCTGAATCCCCTTTGGCTCTGAGTCGCTTTCTGCCTCTCGTGCAGCTGGAAGTGTCAGTGACATGAGCTCTGAGTACGTGTCCCGGTGTCTAAAAAGAGCCTGGAAAGTGTAAAATGGAAAAAGGTTGATACTTGGCTCAGCGGGCCTTCATGGTCAGTCTGACTGACCGGGACTCCAGGAGAAGCCCAAACTCATAACACTTGTCTGGAGCGAGGAGGAGTGTTGCCCAGTGTGTTCCAGTAGCGGGGTGCTGGAGAGAAGGACAGGAGGTGGAGGAAATGACCCTCTAGAAAATATTTGCTCTTGTCGAAGCAAATTGCTACCATAGTAAGAGTCTGGAAGAAGTGGCAAAACAAACAGAAATAATCGGCGTGGAATTAGAGTGGGCACGTTTTTCAAAGGCGGTCCTCGGTACATATTGACTTAGATTAGACCGGTAATTGTCACTGTGGCTTTTGTTTGGTCTTTTGCTGAGATTGCTTTGGGTTTGTTTTCCAAGGGGCCAAGGATTTTTAGAGTGTAAACTAAAGACAGGGAGTCAACCTCTCTACTGCAGTTTGGTAGCAGGAGCTTAACGTTAATTAATGACCAAGGGCAGATTTAGTATTAAAAATAAAATAGATTTGCTACCAATATGTGGTTCTGTCAACTCTGGTCTTGCAACTGCAGCGCAGCTGCCTCTGAGTCTGCTGGAGCCATTTGGAAATCCAGTGAAAGGAGGGGAGCTGGCCTGTGGTGCAGAAGCAGCGCCAGGATTTAGTAAATGTTAAAAAAACCCAAACGTAAAGTGGTTTCCAGCTTCTGTCAGTGCACACGTACAAATCCAAAGAACGTATTTGTAGTTGTTCTCTCTGAAGTGTGTCTGGATATTACATGTGTCTGAATGGCCGATCATTAATGTTTGTCTTTAAAATGAGTGTGAAACAAGGACTGTTGTGCCAATAGAACTCGTTGTGTAAAGTTGCTGACTGACATTGGGTGGCCGAGAGGAAGGCTGCGTCATGGCTCAAAGCTCTGCGAACAGCAAAGGAGTAGAAGGAGAAAAGCTGAATGAACACAAATGTACTAAAAATGACCGATGTCCCGTAAAGCAGAGTTTGTCACTTGGAAATGTGGCATTTCCGTTTGTGACATGGATGTCGTTGTGCCATATGCCTCAGTCTTTGTCTGTCCCCTCCCTGTGGCTTTCAAACCCCCCGGCTCTTCTCAGCCGAGATGAACAGAGCCACAGTGCTCTTGGAAGATGGGAGGTCTCTGTAGCATCATGAAAAGCTGCTACCCAGTAGAGGGAAATGCTGAAATATGTGGTCGGCCCATTAGATCTCGGCAAGTTTGCATGGGGTAGATGTGTTGTGGATACTCCCAGCGTGGAAGATGCCAGGCTGAGCGCTTAATTAACCACGCCGAGTCCAAGACGACAGGAGTCGTGGGAGACCACGCCGCTCGCATGAACATTCTTAACAATGTTTAATATGTACCAGTCTCAGCAGATAATGTTGAAACACAAGTAAAGCCCCGCTTTGTGCTGCAGGTCAGGGTAGCAGAGCTGCTGAATGGCACCGAAGGGGGTCTGGCCTTGGGCCGGTTCTTGGCAGAGCAGTCAGCATCGCCCTCCCCGAGGTCTGTGATTTGTTTTGACCAGTCACTTGGACTGGTTTACAGTCCGATTGCAATAAAACATAAGTGGACCTTCGCTGTTTGCCCTGACCATTGTCTCACTTTGTTTCTGTGCTGCAGGGCAGTGCAGCCGTGTCGTCCCTCCCCAGCTCGGCACGCTGCAGGTCATCCATGGCAATGGCACAGGTGTGGGGACGGTGATCACGTTCCAGTGCTCTGACACGCATCAGCTGGAGGGACCGGGCTTCATCACCTGCATTTGGAAGGGAAACAGTACCCAGTGGACAGCCGAAGTGCCCTCCTGCAAGCGTAAGGTTCTTCCCAAACCATTCCCCGTCCCTCTGGGCAGCACTGTGTGTGTTTTGCCCTGTCTGTCACTGTAGGACGTTGTAGGACATTAGGATTGATTCTAGACGACTGTGCAAGGAAGAAGTTTCTTTCAAAGTTTCTTTCAAAGTTGCCCCCACTGATGGTAATCGCGCTCCATATGTGCTCTGACACCATTCACGACCGTTGGGCAGCACTGTGTGTGTTTTGCCCTGTCTGTCACTGTAGGACGTTGTAGGACATTAGGATTGATTCTAGACGACTGTGCAAGGAAGAAGTTTCTTTCAAAGTTTCTTTCAAAGTTGCCCCCACTGATGGTAATCGCGCGCGAGATGTGCGATGACACCATTCACGACCGTGACTCGGAAGATCCTCGGTGGGATTTATGCCCAAACTCCCGATAGTGTTGCACCTGGAATCGCTGTGGCTCTGTGGCTACAAGCTGTACCTTCCTCAGGAAATGCAGAGATGTGACCAGCTAATGTGCAAGCATAGCTGCAAACCCTCTGATCTTCTGGCATTCTTTCCTGAAGACATTTTTGCTGTGAAAGAGACACAGTGATATCTTTTGAATAATTCTAGGTTGTTGCCCGTGGGCAGCCGCATATTAACAAATGGTGTTTGAATGGCAACAACAGTAACGGCCTCTCACGCTGTGTTGCTTCTGGTTTATTGTGAGATCGGGGGTAATTTGACTAGGAGCAGGCCAAGCAAGCGTGGTACCTCTGAGCTTTGAGAACCACTGTCTGTGCCTCAGACATCGTAGGATTTTAAACCACCGGTGGATGGGTGGCTCTCTTAGACACTTTGTCGCTCTCTCACAAACTCAGCTGTTCTTCCTTCTCATTTGAGGGGTTCCATGACAGCAAAATGAGAGAAGTCCTTCTCTCCAGGGGCTGCAGAAATTCAGAGCTGTGTGTGGAGCTCAGCTGAACCGTTTCTGAGGCTGGACATCATGCTGTTGGAAGAACTAGAGGAGTTCTGAAGCAAGGCGTGCTTAGTGCTCCCCCTGAGTTGGCAGAGGTCCATGATAGCTGTGCCACACCGCATTCCCACTCCCCTTTTGTCTGGAAAATTCACTTCCAGCATCAGATTACTGTGAGCACCCAGCTCTGCAGATACTGTCCCTTCTTCTCCTGCATCTTTCCCCAAACAGAGGAAGACCTGCTGTTCACTGCCTGCCAAATCAGATGTAATTGTATGAAAATGTCCTTGCTCTAAAGGGCTTCCTTAAACCATTTACCCCACCAGTATTTGGTTTTGCAGCTCCAGTCTTTAACATCTGCTCATAGGGGTCTGCTAGCTCTGCTGCATTTGATACACCGATAGAGCTGTGCTTCTTAGCTGCCGCAGCACTAGAAACATTGTGTTCAATTATCTGCAGTGGTGAAGCACTTGTGAACAATTCATCAGTAGCTTACAAACAGGAGATTTTTAAATAACCCAATCTGAGGCTTCCACAGCTCTAAGCTGAAGCCGAGATGCTCTGATATTTTGACACATACTAACGTGGAAGTCCTCAGTGAGCTATTGTTAGCAGAAGGGTGAAGAAGGTACGCTTCAGCATGGTTTAATGGAAATGTGAAAGAAAATTCCTGGTTTGATCTTAGAAACATGCTTCTGTTTGCTTTGCTGCAGCCATTTCAAAATACGAAGCTTTTGGATTTAAGGTCGCAGTGATTGCCTCCATCGTGAGCTGTGCCATCATCCTGCTGATGTCCATGGCTTTTTTAACTTGTTGTCTCATCAAGTGTGTGAAGAAGAGTGAAAGGAGGAGGACTCAAAGGTACGTCAAGAAAAGACTTTTAAGACTGGCATGTGACGGTGGGTCGTGCAGACCCCACTGCTGCGGTTGCAGGGAGCTTCAGAGGACTTGATGCTCACAACATTGCAGTGATGCTCATTGCTTACACTCCCTAATCTGTAGGTCAGGCTTTAGGCACAGCAAGAATTCAAGAGTGTTTAGGCACCTAATGTCTGTTGATACCAGATGACCTCAGTGGGCCTGGGCAGATCTGGGTTTACGCAGGATTATACAGAAGCTGAATGTACAGGTCTTATTTGCTGGCCCAGTCTTTCTCTCCTTGAATTATTTAAGATTGGCAGCATTTTCCCTTCCTCTCTCTCTCTTTCCTTTGGTTTCCTTGAATTCTGCAGGGAAAATTAACCTTCCATGTCAAAACCGTGAGAGCCCGCGCCATCTGCAAAGCATACCCAGAGCTGTCACAGCACTGTGCCGGAAGGACGAAGGGGTTTGTCTGCAGGCTTGAAGCGCAAGTCCGCAGGCAGGATTATAAACAGGGTTTTCCAATCCAGTCCATTATAACAACTCCGTGTGCAGGGGGGCTGCATGACCCCAGCTGGCTGAACTTTAGCTAAAGGCAAGCCACTGTTGTTCATGAGAGCATCCATCCAAAGTCACCTGCTGCAGAAGGCTCTCCATGGGCCCCTCTGCTTCACTTCCCTCTCGCTTTTCCTGCTCGTTGTTTCCACGCAGTGCTGCGCGTGGCTCGGGGCAGGGGCCGCACCCTGTCCCACTGGTGCCAGCTGTGCAGACACTAAGCTGCGCTTCTGGTTGGTTTTAAGCCTCTTCTTGCTTCAGAGGAGTGTTTGGAGTGAGGCGGAATAGCAGTGGAGCAGAGGAGGCTGCGGGGGACGCAAGAGCAGGTCTCTGTTCCGAGCTGTGTTTCATCTAGAGCTGCTTGGAAACCAGCTTAGGGGGGAAATTCTGTCATTTTGAAATCTGATTGTAACCAAAATACAGATTTCCTATTTCCCTTGAAAGGATTTTGTGAGGCAATAAAGAAAGTCTTTGGTGTCATTCGTAATACTAGGTTTTCAGTGATAGCAAGAAATAATTTTTGAAATGAAAGGGTTGATTGGCATTTTTTGAATCACCACTTTCTTTTTGATAAAACTGTTCATATCAAAGACCTTGTTTTTCATTTATTTTAAATGAAGTTTTGTCAAAATTTGCCATTCACATGACTTTGACAACTTGCTATTTTTCTCTTACGAAAGACATCCTTCACAACAGACATTTTGACCTGGTTCTGTCATCAGGACATAGAATGATTCTCTTT
This sequence comes from Buceros rhinoceros silvestris, assembly GCF_000710305.1. NCBI lineage: Eukaryota > Metazoa > Chordata > Aves > Bucerotiformes > Bucerotidae > Buceros > Buceros rhinoceros. Next base: position 15,109 of record NW_010411473.1, on the reverse strand, counting down.
GCTGGGAGCTTCTCAGTTCGCCCCATCCTCTGTCCTCTCCTCGCTGCCTCCTGAAGGAGCTGCTCCAGCCTGGCCTGTCCGGGACTGAGCCCCACTCCTGGGGGGGAGCCTCAGGGCGCTGTAGACATGGTGTGTCTGACAGTCCTGAGAGGATACAGAAACTGTCCGTGTCACGCCAGAAGGAGTAATGTAGCCCTGCGTGAAACTCGCTCGGCCGGCAGCCGGTACTGCAGCGTGCAGTGGGATGGAGTTGTTGAGGGAGTTGGAAAATGTGAATCCATGCACAATTTGGGTGCACAAAGCATTAACCTGAAGAGAAGCGCAGGCTTGATGTCTTCATACAGAATGAGTGTCTCTTAGACCATCTCTGAAAGAAAAGGTGGGGTACCTGCAGGGAGGGAGGGGAGGCTGCCCTCTTGCCTTAGCTTTGAAGTGTATCCACCTTCTTGGGCTCTTTGAGTTGGTCTGCTAGGGCAGATCACCTCAGCTACAAACCTGTCTTGCAGGCTATCTGTCTGATGGCCTTTCAACTACCACCTCGTGTTCTACCTGCACTTGGAAAAGAAAAGGGCAAAGGCTGCTGAAAGTCCTCACATAATTTGGCCTGCTCGCAGACCCTGTCCCACTGCGAGAGCGTAGCTGCCGTTTGCTTCGGTAGGAGCAGGATTTTGTCCTGAGAGGACAGAAATGACACCAGATCAGCGTTGCCAGCCCTCGCAGCTTAATCTTGTCCCATCGGCTAGTGGGAATATTTGTGATTAGGGGAATCTTAGGCTTTTAAAAACAAGAAAAGAATTTGTGAATTTTTTCTGCCCAGAGTTGTAGAGAGCAGCATGGAAAGCACCTCGAACATTTCCAAGAAGAAATCTAGAAGACAACTGAATAAGCCCTGCTTTTAACAAAGGCAGCGTGACCTGTCTCCTCCATTTTAAAGTCGGTTCATCTCTCCAACCTGCCTGGTGGGTTTTGAACCCTTAGGAATGGCAGTGCTCCAGAAATTCACAGAAAATACCTTTTTCTTTCTGAAATAACCCGTGAAATGGGAACGGTCTGTAGTCTTTTCAGCTATGACAGGATCTGGCCAGATGTGTGTCTCTGATGAAGGTCCATGAGAACATTGACACAACACCTCAAGTGACTTTCCCTGTTACCTGTAGTCTCCGAATCCACTGAATCAAACTGACGTGTCTGTGGGGGGTTGTTCCTTTGAACTATCCACAGGTGCTCATAAGAAAATTGCTGTTTCTGTTTGCTTGTTTGTGTTTTGAGGAGCACTGGATAACACTTAAAATAATGCTGGTTTACAGCGTGACACTTACGCTGTTGAAGAGCCCCCCACCTGAAGGTGTTTCGGCGGGTATTTAAGTCTCTGGGAGTTTGACTCGCGCTTGGAGTGCAGCGTGTCTTTAAGTGCCGTCTTCAGCGCACCTGGATCAGGGTTTAAACTGCAGCGCGTCAGGTCTGGGGTCAGATGAAGGAGCAGATGCAAAGCCCTTTATCACAGTAACGTGGTTCCCCCTTGCTTCGTTCGCAGAGACATGCAGCTGTGGTACCAGCTCCGGGCTGAGGAGCTAGAGCGCATGCAGGAGGCTTACTTTGGCTTCAAGGGGAGAAACAGCAACAACAACAATGGGAAACTCAGGACTAAATCCGTGTTTGTGGATGTGACTAACGTGGCGTATGATAACCAAGGCTACAGGTAAGGCCAGTAACGCGCAGAACGAGGCTGAATGAGTTTGTTGAGCAAATTTTAGAAAGAAGATTCCTTGAAAATGCATTTTAAAGGGATGTCCCTGGAGGGGAAGTGATGACAGTGGGTTGTCAGGGCTTGTCCTCGAACTCGCCCATCTCGGGGGAGTTAATCCTGCCAGAAAGCAAGACAGCAAAGGAGCTGAGCGTCGCCTCCCTCCGTACAGCTTCTTTCACCTGTGCCAGTGGTGCTCGGTTAAGCCTGGTCTGCAGGGACCAGATTAACTGGGGAGAGGTTTTTAATTGGCTTTGTTAAATTGATGCTAAGCTGCAGCTGGGAAGTCACTGCTCGGTATGGGTTAGAGGTGTCAAAGTGCCGGCCTTCCTGAGAGCCTTAGGAGAGGAGGCAGCCGCGGACACCCGGGACAGCAGGTGAGCACGGAGTATTAGCGCTTGTCCCGCAGTGACTGTGAGAGCTCTCTGGAGAGGTGTCGTTTCATCATCAGGGTGTGCCGGGTGGTCACAGGGGGATCCTTACCCGCAAGGCAGCGTGAATGGCTGTAGCGTGGGACCTCTCACCCTGGAGAGATGTCCCCACCGAAATAAGGCGCATCACCTGCTGTGGGAGGTGGGTGGTGGGCAGGGGTGTTTTTTGTGTCCATTCAAGATCACCTCTGAAAGTGTCGGCGGGTGTGGTGCTGGCTGTGGTGCTGCCAGCAGAAGGAAAACAGAGAAATAAAAACATGTTAGGTTCTGCTGCTGGTTTGCTATTGCTATTCATATAAACACATCATTGTGTATTTTACACCCTTTGGGCTCTGCTTCATCGTGTCAATAATATATAGCGCAGTCCTTGTTTGCACTGAATTCACTGCTGCTCGCTCGTAGAGCGTGCGTGTACAGCGGCGCCTGTGATTTGTGGCGTTACCTGCGGAAAACAATTTTATGCAGATTATAAACCTACTTCCATGTCACAGCGCAGCTGGAACTGATATTCAAATGGAGCACTTGCACAAAGTCGGATGGCTGCTTAATCCATTCCTGGCTCCGGGTGGTTTCAGAAAGATGTATAAACCTAATTAAATGCCGATTATAGCCTAAACGGTTTTTAGAAGACTCAGGATGCAATTTTTAATTTTGGGCAGCTTCAATCTGCCCCAATGTTAATGTTTTGTGTAAGTATAATCTGCTTTTCAGATAATGTAGGTAAACTTTCAGAGGGCTGTAAGCAGAGGTTAGTGCTCGGCTGGAGCCGCGAGCTCCTTCTGGGTTCCTCTGCAGCACCCCGTGGAGCAGCAGCTGCCGTGTTCTGTTTACCACATTCTGAACACTGGAAGTAGCAGGGAATAGTCAGTTCCTCTGGCTATGCAGCTTCTCTGGGCCAGAAATCAGCACATTTATTATTTCTTTATGAAACTGGAGAACATACAGCTTCAGTGGGGAACTGCAGAGGACGGGAGGAGGAAAGCCTGTGAGCGCTTTGTCTCCTGCGTAGAGAACCAGACGTCTGTGTTAAATGCTCTGCACATGTACCCTCCTCCTGATGCACGAGGTCCACTATTAATCACGGTCTGCTTTATGTCTGCCGTGCAGAGGTGATGATCCGGGCTAATTACCAGCCAGAGTGAAACCCAGCTAGGAGAGCAGGTATTAGTCTGCGCGCCCCAGAGCAAAAGTCCAGCTGTTTTGCATGGGGAGAAGGGACGCTGCTTCTGCTCTGGGGTGGAAATGGCATTGAAGCTGTGACAGACTCTGAATAAAACTGTCTTGGAATTGCTCTAGGAGCAGGTGTGGTGTGACCCTTCATCGATTTGTACCTTGTTCCCTCTCTTTGCTCCAATAAGATCTGTTTCATGAGGGTTCGTAACAGATGCTAATTCCTAGTTTAATTCTGTTGGATGGATGTGTGCACAGGGTGGGATGTGGAATTCTGCTACCAGCTCTTGAACACCACAAATGATCTGTCAGCTTTGTGTTTCACCTGCAAGACTTATTTTTGGTGTGTGGCCAGTTAGGCTAAGTTTCGCCATCCCATGTGCATCCTGCTTACTGGGAACAGCAGGACAGCGCAGGCAGATCCCTGGGGAGGTGCAGACATGAAACTGGCTTATGCTGGGGAGACCAGCCTGAGAGGACGTGTTCAGTGCCTGGGTTATTTCTGCGGTACCTTCCTCCATTTAACGTGAAGTGGACATGTTGGCAGCCTGTGCTTGGAGGAAATCTCTAGCCATGTGGATGTTGCTGTAGTGGTGGAGCTGCCGTAGCGTTGATTGTCCGAGGAAATAAATAAAGGCAAGCAGCGTGGTTGGGAAAAAGCAGCAAAAGTGAGGGCAAGCAAGATCAAAGAGAGGATTCTGTGTATCGCTGCATGCACGTGAACCCACGTGTGTGTCCATGGTCACGAACACGCCAAAAGACAACCGAGGCTCCTCAAGGAAGCTTCAGATGTGACATTCTTTACCAAGAGGTGGTCAAACCCTGGAACAGGCTTCTTGGAGAGGTGGTCGATGCCCCGGGCCTGTCAGTGTTCAAGAGGCATTTGGACAATGCCCTTTATCGTGTGCTTTAGTTTTTGGTAAGCTCTGAAGTGGTCGGGCAGTTGTACCACTACTACGTGACCGTTGTAGGTCCCTTCCAACTGAAATACTCTGTTCTATTCTACTCTATTCTGTTCCGTTCTGTTCTGTTCTGTTCTTGCGTTAGCATTTCAGACATTTGGAGACATCACTAGATCTCTGAGCAAATCAGAAATCCTATTTTGTTTGTCTAAAAAGGAACTGTCCTCAGAAGCACGGGGGGCCTCTCATCTGCCCCCTGCCCCTTTCTGGGCTGCAGTACGTGCTGTTCGCTGTGATACAGCCACTGGAAGTGGCTCTGCAACCCCCTTCGAAGGGGATGGCTGCGAGATGAGTGGTGCCCTTGTCTGAGAAAAGAGTGGGTGGAGGCTTGGTAATTGAAGTTGTTTCTACAATAGCATTTGCTTCTCGTAAAAAACCTCTTCTGCTGCTTCTTCATGTAACATATGACCTACATGAGGAGTAAGAACTCCTCCACCCTTGAAGAAGACCCTCGAGTATATCTTAACCTATTTTTGACTAGAAAAGGATGTGGGTCGTGCTGCTTTTCAGACTTAAGTGAAATAGATTTAGAGATTAACTAGAGAGAAATGTTGTGATTCACCACTTCAAGGATCAAAAATACTGTAAGAACAAATAAAACAAAGGGCCGATTCTCTCAGACAGGTAAGATACTTGTTACGGTTTACAGAATAATTTAGGATAATTTAGTTCTGGCTGAAGCGAGGTGACGTAATGCAGGATGCTGATGTATAGAAGGTATCAATAATGTAGAAGCCCAGCTGTTGGACAGCAGAGGCTCCGGCGTGCTGTTCCGGACTTGTCTGCCACAAAATGAGATCTTTTTCTGCTCACATTTGAAGCATGGAACAAATGTGGTGAAGATGTAATTTTGCAGGGAAATCTTAAACTGTAGTGGCAGCTACTCAAGTTATAATGAGCCCCATTCTGGCTTCTTGGCTGCTTGAACAAATTGCTTTAAAATGCTGAGAAATAGGTCTACAAATACCTGGGGTCATTAACTACAGAGTGCAGTCACTGTTGATGCCACCTCTTTCATTTGGATGTGAGGAATCCTAATGAGGCTAAAAATACCCATTTGTAGCAGGAAGTCTTACGTGCAGGAGCTGCAAGCGTTTGCAGCATGTCTACGCTGCTATAATGTTTGAAGAGCTAACGAATGGTGAGCAGGGAGAGATAAGTCATGAGGCATGGGGCCGTTGGGAGGGACATGTTTTCCCCAGCGCTGCTTCTCAGAAGTTTAGAGCGTAGAGCAGAGATAGCAGGTTGCTGCGCGATGCAGAGGTTTGAGACATTAGCTGAAGAAAAGCATCTGCTATCTCTGGAAGGGAGATTAGCTGCAGCTCTGGGCCATGTGGTTAGAGAAGAACAATATGCATGAACCCCAGAACAGCCCTTGGGAGGATTGCTGGGCAGAGGCAGGGCTCTACAGCATGGGTGTGTATTGGGGATAGCTCCAGCTGCCTGACCGAAGTATGTGTCAGGAGAAAAGCCTTAAATCAGTAGTCATATGCTGTTCTCTGCAACATTTGAAGACTGAAAAATCTTCCCAGTTCTGCGTGAGAATGAAACCAGGACTGCTGGCATCATTCATCCAAAATGAGAGGCCTTCCTCCAGAGAGCATCACGCCTGCCTGGAGATACACAGACCCCATGGGTCTTGCTGGGGAGTGTCCTCAGCACCAGGGACATTTGGTACCACAGAGGAACTTGCATTTGAATGCCGTGCTGGTTATGAGGGTGTTTGAAGTGGGTGTGTTCCTGGGCAGGAGATGTTGCGTTTGAGTCAGTTATTTTCTGACAAAGAATAATACCTGACCCTGCAGGAATCATTCTCTGGAATAATGGCTTGGGCAACCACCACCCGAGATGGACAGTCCTCTTCCGGCCTCAGCAAACAGCCATGTGGCAGAGATTGGTCTTGGTCAGCTGCCTGAGCAGGCAGGCTGTCCTCTGCCCCGCGTCAGGCTCAGAGTAAAATAACAGTAAAGAGAAGCTTAACGACCAGTGTCCTTCCTCTGTGCCAGCTACTGGTAACGTTTGAGGGACAGGGGTGAATTCCAGTAAGAGATGATATTAAAGAAAGGAGGTCAAAAGAAGAGTGGGGTCATGCTAACGCCTGCGCGGGGCTATGCACACCTGCTGCCATGGGCCAGCGGTAGCCGTTCCCCAGGTGAATGGTTGGTAGAGGTGCGTTGGGGCCAGGTGACCTTGGGATCCCCGGCCTGGAGTAAGGGGAAGAAACTCCAGCGGCTTCCTTGTGTCTCCCAAACTGAAACAGCAGCCTCCTCTTTTCCATTCAGTAGTCCTAGCCATGCCTCTAGGAGGAGGTGTAAAGATATGCACAATGGAGCGTAACCGTTGTGAGAGCAAAGAGCAAACCCTTTTTGGCAGGCACGGACACTGCAGAGCCGCTGTCTGAGCCGTAGCGTGTGTGTGCACCAGCGTGCGCAGGAAGATAGCTGTCCGGGGAGGGATGGATGCAGCTAGGCAGTGAAAAGAAAAAGCTGAGATGCTCATTGCATCCACTTCCTAATGATGGTGAGAAACAGCCACACCTAAGGAAGCCTCTGGGGTCTTTGCTTCGTCAGCAGAACAGTCCTGTAACCTGCCCTGGCACAGATCCTCCCTGGACTCAGGGGTGTGCTCTTACTTTGCAAGGGAGAACTGATGGTCCGATATTTCCCACACTCAGGCAGAGTGTACGAATTTAGCTGTAGACTAACTCCCTTTCATCTTCTGTCAGCTGAGATGACAACCACGAAGAAACTAGACCAGCTCAGAAGTACAACTAAGGAGCAGCAAAGAAATTTTTCCTCCGGTGTGGAAGCATTTGGAAGAAGTTGTACATTCCATGTTTGGACAGTTTTGAGGTGAACTATTTCACACGGGTCCAGGCCAAGTTATAAAACATTCTCTGTGAAGCAGCTCATCTGACTGCAGGAGTGAGTCAAACGGAAAAGCCCCTGTCTCAGTAGGTTTACAGTCCTCCTTTCAGATATCCACTACAGCTGGAACATATTACCAAGAAAAAAATCTCTTCTGCAGAGAAACAGGCTGATATATTCTCCCACAGAAGGTATTTTTAGTACCCGAAATTTTTGTACAAGCACTCTTTCTGACTACAAGATGCATCTCCAGCGTACCTGGCAAAAAGCAAACAAGGACAATCCAACAACAAAGATGTCCAAGTGAAAAAGCCCAAAGCCAGCAGGCTCTGAGGAGAGGCCCCTTGGCGTTCTCAGTCAGTCCGAGAAGTCACAGATAGGCAGGGTTGGTGGAGTTCGCTCATAGCTTTGGCCTCCAGAGTAAGATGAAACGTGTTTTCTTTTTCTCTTCGATTTAGTGGCTCTAACAGTTGCAGTTTTCCACTGCCTCGTGTAAGGGGTTGCAAGGAAGGTGCAAATCAGAAGCTGGTGTTGCTCTAGGAAATGTTCATGTCTGTCCAGGCTTGCTGTGGAGCACGGCTGGAAGCCAAAGGACCCTCCAGAAGTATGGAGAAGATGGGACGGGACAATTGGCCAAGTTCCTGCCTTGCCCTTTGCCCCCGTGAGGGCACGTTCCCAGCTGCTTTTCCCCTCTGAACACCTAAGCAGAAGAGATTAAAAAGCTGAAGGATCTGAAGGAGCAGGATAGCGTGGTGTAGATTTACCACAGCGAAAGGGGACAACACTTGAAAAAATAGTTATGTCGAGAGACAGGCTGCTGCAAAGCTCAGTGAAAATGTCAGAAGAAGGAGAAAAATCCACCAGGACACCTCGAATGGCTAACAGGAGATGTGGGAGAATTAAGGGGGCAAAACCCCTACAGCAGTGACTTAGTGCAAGACAGGACGATGATTTATCTGGGAGCTTTTGGAGGTCAGCGGTCTCACCAGAGAGCTGGACCTTCACTCCCTCCAAAAGATCCATGCGTTCACTGTTGTGATGGGCTCCGCTGTCAGCAACGGCTCTGGTTTGTCTGGGCTCTCGGGCGTGCGGAGCTCAGCCCTGCTGGCTCTTGCTGCCGAGGGCAGAGGTCCCTGCGCAGAGTCGCTTGCACAGCGCGCTGAATCTCCACGTGGCTCTGAGCGTGTCCCCCCGGCTCAGCTAAAGGCTCAGACTGCAGAGAGCGGCAGTGGGCTGCTCCCGGGGCTGCAGGAAGAGAAAGAAGTGGGACCCATCACCAGGTGGTGGTTACCCTTTGCCCCATGCACCATCCAGTGGAAGGGCAAATGGCCGGAGTGATACAACCGTGTGCAGTCAATGCAGTCCCCTACTCCTGCGCTGTGTGACCACGTGGCACTTGGGCCCACAGGGGAGGAGACCCAGCACAGCAGAGGGGCAGGTTTCCTCTTCAAGCTTTTGCATGGACGGTCCCACCCTGCGAGTCGTCCCATCTTGAGCTTCTCTATTGGTGGAGGGGTTTTTTCCTCTAGTTTGTGATGACTGAGCTTCGTGTTCCCCACCGCCAGACTAAAATCTGCCAGTACCTTTTGACACACACGTTTCGAAGAAAGTCGAGATGGGGAGGTGAGCGGTGGTTCCATCTAGGGGCCCTGTCGCGAAGGGTGGGACAGCCGGCTGCTAAACGATACCCACTTCTGAATTTCAGTCTTGATTGTCGTCGCAGCGAGCATGGAGCGGGTGTGCACAGCAACATGTGCTTTCAATACAGCTGCTATTATTATTTTCATAATGCGTCCAGGATTACCCCCAAGTCTGCACAAAGTTACCAGACACAGGGCAGCATGAAAACCCCCTCCGGTACAAACATCTCTTCAGAGCCAGTGCCAGCACTGGGCGGCCTTGTGGTGGCCCCGCTGCTCTGAGCTCTCACGCTGCTCGGGTGTCCCCTTCATAGTGTTTTCCCCTCCAGCTAGGAACAGCTCTCAAGTCACACAAAGCAGAATTCTGTGACTCCTCTAAAGCCCGTTGACAAATGCTCTGGTGGCTGTTGTTCTCCCCAGGTGGGAGCTCTGAGTTCATCTGTCAAATGCAGTCTGCCCTTGTCAGGTGTATTGTGCATCTGGCCAGGCTGCTCAACACCTTGCGTCCTTGCGTGGGTTTGCGTTTCCAGGAAAGAGCACAGGGAGGTCTGCTAGTCCTCCCACCATGATGTTTTGAAGTAGTTTAGCTGGAAACTGGAGTTGAGGAAAGTTGAAGCACTTGAAAAAAACCTCACACTTATTTGGGATCCAGTGCAGAGCTCCTGAGGATGAGGGGGCAGACTAAAGGCTGTGTCTGACTGATAGCCGTGCGCGTGGTGGGAAGCCCACGGCTTGCACATCTACCTGTCCCTCGTTGACACCTCAACCCTCTTAATAGCTCTCCCCAGCTTCCATTCAGTGGAACTCCACTGACTTCGCAATCCCCCCGATGTCCGCGGGGTTCAGTGTACTGCAGTAAATGGAGGGGGCTGCTGTCACCTCGCCCTCAGCCCGTTTCAGTCAGCGGAAGCATAATAGTTCCGAAATGGGAGGAAGAAATTGCTTACCAGGAGGGTAGTTGTTTTCCACACCCAGTTTTAGCCATTTGGCTTTCTGAGTTGGTGGTGGGCTGTGGGTAACTGGAGTTTCACAGTGCAGAGCTTCACAGCAGGAACGGTCCGGAAGGGATGAGTTCTGCCCAGGTAAACTGTATCTGCGGCACAATAACCAGAGCACCACCACTGGAACTGTCATCCGGGCAGGGCTGTCTGCGAAGGCTCTGGCTACGCCGTGCAAAACCTCTATCCCAGTTCTTCTCCCAGTACATGCTCTTTTGATTGGATTTTAATTTAGTAACTATTGCCTACCACTGCCAGAGGACAGAACTGAGTTCCTCATATTATAAAAAAAATTAAATGCACAGCAGCAAGTATCTCAGATTTCCTTTCAGCAGTGAGAGCGCCAGCATTGCTCTGTGTAGCTTCTGTCCCCTGATGGCAAGGCCATCTGGTGTCCATCACAAAGATCCATGAGGACTTGTGACGCTCCAAGATCAAAAGGCCCAGTTAAAACAGCACGTCCTTGATGAGTGTATTCTGACTACGCTGGTACAGAGCCTTCTCACATCAAACACAGAGGTGTTTTCAGATGCCTTTGCACTATCTGACTGTGGCTTGTGCCCCAGATAGTGGCTTTCCCAGTGAAGAGCAAGATTTATTCTCCTCTACAGGACAGATGTATCTGCAGTGTCTCTCCTTGGTACCGGAACAGCAAGACCTTGGTTATTCGGTTTTGTTTCCTCTTCCCCTGCGGTTCCTATAGAGATGCGCGTTTCACGTCTGAGCATTTCTGCTGGCTTTCTGCAACTGATACTGCCGAGTGCAGCTTCTGTGTCCTGACCAGCTTTTCAGGAGCAAAAGGGTAAGACCATGGGTGGTCTTTCCATCGTTGTCCTGGATGCGGGTGTGCAGGCTGCTGTGTCCAGTGGGCAGCACCGATGGCATCAGCGGAAACTGGAGGAGCCACGTGAGCTGGCTCACCTAGGGAGTGTGGGGCGAGCACCCTCGGGGTCTGCCCTGCCTGCAGACTGCTGCCACGGAGCAACTTTGGTTTGACAAAAGCCCTCGTGCTCAGACCGCAGTGGTTTGGCACCACCCGAGAAGACTGTGTCGTACCTGCTCTGGTTCACAGAATGTCCTCAGAGCCTGCTGCATCCATCGTGCCTCCTGTTCAAGGACAGGCTGATCCTGTCCCCCCGTTTTCCTGGGGAGTTGTGTGCGGTTTTCTGAGCGTCTTTGCACAAACCTGGCCATCTCTGTCTGCCGCCGCTGCCGCTGCTCTGCCCACACCGTCACACTGGGTTGGTTATTTGCTGTCTGGGTCAGCAGCTGTGCTGGCTCATCCCATGGCTGGGCAAACTCTCCTCTCCTGGTGGGGAAGGGTGGCAGCAGGATGGGTCGGTGACCACCAGTGCTGGCAGCTGGCAGCTACAGAGTCGCAGCCTGCCGTGCCATCTGGGAGGCCGGGCGGGAGCCGGGTCAGGAAGTCAAGGGCCTGCACAAGCCACGATGCGACTGCGCTGCTTCAGCATTGCTGGCCACTCTACCAGTGACACCTCAAATCCCCCTGAGCACACCTGGCCCTTGTGCTCCCCACAGCGCTCCAGGCAAGGACTTTCCTTCTGTACCCGTCTCAGCATTCAGGTGTTCTCTGTGATTCTCCAGATAGCGTAGCTCTAAATTGAAGCCAGGGACGCATCTGACGGAAAACAAACAAATAACATCTGCCCCAACCCTAACTAAAATCAACCTCATGAGCCTTTTCGAAGTCTTTTACAGAGACGCAATTATCTGCCCCACTGCTGCCAACTGGTTTTAATGCTACGAGAACCGAGTCCATATGTTACAGCCCAAGTTGTTTGTGGAATGCCTGATGTGCAAATAAAATGGATTAGAAAGTTCTGTACCCTCACCAGAGCAAATGAAACAGAAATAACTTTTTCCTTCATGCTTGCAGGTTCCAGGAGGAGTGGACTCGGGACTGTGCAGCTCCTGGGTGCTGCAGGGACAGCGACCATCTGCCTGAGTTGCCCAAGAGCCGCAGCGTGCCCATGAGACCAGCCGTACCGGGCCACAGCGCTGCGGTGCAGACAGTGGGGTCAATACATGTGGCTGAGGTCTACGGACACAAGGATGGTTACAACAAACCCAGCCGTCAGATACCGGGGTAGCTGGTGGCTGAGATACAACTGCTTCTCTGGACCAAAATGAAATTTGGATAGACATATGTGCCTTACGGACAAGATAGAAAGATAATTACTGCTATGAATTGGAAAGTTTTCTATATTCCAGGATGGCTATTTAACAGAAGTGCTTCAAGGTCCGACACAAATGAAAAACCGAGTGCTGAGGCTGGCAGCCTGTAGCCATTCTCTGCAGTGTGCTATGTACCGTGACCGTGGCAGGAGCATAATACCCTTCTCCTGTGTACCCAGAGAGGACCGGTGGCCAGGCTGTGTCTCTATGTCCTCATACAGAGTCACTGTCGATATCTGCTCACTCCTAAGGCTGCAGCCTCCTTTTAACCAGCAGGTTTTGTAAGCATTTCAGAATGGAAAATCCCCCATATTTTTACACAGTAGTATGATAGAACTACAATAAATTTCTGTTTTTAATTAAAAACCCCTGTCGTTTTGTACCAGGAAGGGCTTTTTGTTTAATTCGTCTGCTCCGCCTTCGGAGGCAGGTGAGACTGGCTGCACAGAGGCTCCTCTCCAGAGGCACCCACCTGGCAGAGCGGGGAGAGTGGGTGGGGAAATGTGCTGCCTTCTTATGGCCCACGCTGCCCTGCAAGGGACCGTGCCATGGACCACTAATGGCTGATGTCAGTGCCATCGTGACAGAGCACAACCGGGGTGGCCCGAGCGGAGGGGAAGGCAGTGCAGCCTTCCTGGAGCAGCGCGGCTCAGCGAGCACTGCAGCGTCCCTGCCAGAGCGCTCGGAAGAAAGGGGAGATGTTGGGTTTTGGAACCCTGCTGCTCCTCCTGTTATTAATCTGCTCACTGTGTGAGGAAACAAGGATTGGGGGGGGGTGGGTGGGTGTGTCCATTCTGAATAGTTAAGTAACCAATGCGGCTCTTCCTCTGCTGTTCATAGGCACACACGTACATACCTTGCAGTTACAGTTTAGTTATTTCTGTGCAAGTTGAAGCCTTATTTATTCTCCCAGCATGAGCTGTCTAACAGGTATTGTCACATTCCTGTTGTGATGACAATACGGTCTTACAGAAAGCTCCAGTGACTATTTTATTGTGCATCCTGCTTGTACGAATCCAGGTATCCTCTGAAGACCTTCAGTTCTGAAGTTTCAGTTCTGAAATTCAAATTATTGTAGCTTGCTGGGAGGCCTAGAAATGCCCTGTTCTATCCTGGACATACCCTGCAGAGATGAAAAACACGTGCCTGAACTTCAGCGATGTGGGAGCTGCAGCAAAGGAGCTTCTTTAGTTGTTGTTCCTACTAAGCTCCGTCTTCCCGTGCATGACAACAGGCTGTGCCCCTGCAAGGCACTTCCTAATATGTGCTGCGGAAAGGCGACGGGCTCCCCTTCTCAGCTCTCATTCCAGTGAAGTTCTGACTTCATTGCAGTAATACCAGCTACTGTTCAGCAGAACGTAGCTGTGCTCTGAACCATTTTGTTGGCAGTTTTTCAGGATGCTGCCAGAGCCTGCCAACTCTGGACCCAGACGTGTTCTTGCATCCCCATCCCGTGCGCAGCATGTGCCGCTGGCTGCGGCGGGGCTGGCACCGGCTTCACTGCCCGTCCCACGCTGCCACAGGCAGCTGGCGGGTTGCTTGCCACGTTCGGGAGGAGGCAAAGGGGTCAGAAAGTTTTTGAGAGATGCGTTATAAAGTTATATAAAGTCTCTGTCCAAGGCAGTCCCTAAGAGGGGCCAGCTGGAGACCCTCGCAGGGTGCCCTCGAATGGAAGTGAGATGCAGTGATGTGGAATCCCTGCACAAAGCCACGCGCTCCAGCTGTCGCAGCTCTTCCTCACTGCTGGAGCGGGGCTTTCTGGAAGGACACCTGGGGATGGCTGGGCTCCCTCCACCAGAGGAAAGCACTCCCAGCTGCTGTTTGAGAGCAAATCTTTCAGAAGCCAGGTCTTTCTTCATTCCTGGTGGCTAATGCTAATGCAGCGACGGAAACGTGAGACTCCTCTGGGCAGAGCAAGCGAGGCAGTGAAAGTTCATCTGGTGTGAAGCCACACAGCAGCAGCTTGTTCCCTGGATGCCTTGTGCTATTCTTAAGCATGTGTGTGTCCAGGCTACGTGTTTCAAGGTCAAGCTCACATGGAAACACTCACAGTAGAGTTTCCCACAGGAGGTATGTTGCATCCACGACCTGGAGTCTGCAGTGGCTCCTAACCTGTGCCCAGGTGCCGCTGGCCTTTAATCCGTGAAGGCTGGGCTGCTGGCCGGCTGCACACCAGCCTCCCTGGCCCTCCGGGCCAGTGGCGGTCAGGCAAGGCCCTGAGCTGGCAGGTGGATGATGTCCTCCTGAGGACACTGTAGACAACCGGACCTTGTTCTTGCCCTGGAGCTCTGCTGAACGTCAGTTTGCCAGATCTCCAGCTGTTTATTTATACACCCATTTTAGGGGATGGGTGTGCAAACAGTTTTATTTGCTTCCTGCCTTCAAAGAACTGCAATGTTTCGCTTTTAGGGGAAAAAAAATTCAGCTTCTTTATGTCGAGATTCATTTATACTTCACAAGGGATCAGACACTGAGCTGAGTGTGGCTTTAAGCTGCATGTGAAGCTGTTCATCATCCCATGTACAACCTAACAGCCAGCACAGTAACGACTGTAATGATTACCGAGGTGATTTATGGTCGGTGTGCAGGGGCTGATTCCTCACGTGGACTTTTCCACCGTGCTGGGAACAAGAGGTACTCAATTTTCCCACTGTCTGCATTATCCTCTTGTTTCACTAATTCTGTCAAAATTGCTAAGGACAGGGTGTCGCACAGCAGAATCAGGGTGTGTGTAATTCACTCCTGTAACAAACGCAAGAAGTTAAAACAGACCAGGGATTTCCAGACCCCGGGGATGCTCCAGGCTCTGGTTTCACCCAGCTCTGTTTTGTTCACAGCCAGAAGTTTGGCTTAGCTGGTCAGGAATAAAGAGCTGAGAACTTGCTGCGCAGCTTCTGCCGTTGTGTTTGGAGTCAGAGAATTGTTTTTCTTCCTCTCCTACTACCCAACAAAGAAATAAACAGTGATCACACCAACCATAATGCTGTGACCGTTTAAATAGGACCGGAAATCCACCCGTTCTGTACAAAGCGGTGCTAGCAATTATTAGCACACACAAAGAAAAGAAATCCCATAACTTTGAGGAAACAAACGTCTTGGTT
>NW_010411472.1:40495-44085 GCF_000710305.1 Buceros rhinoceros silvestris | reverse complement strand
GTGCTGGGGGAGCGGTTGGACTCAAGGAGCTTGAAAGTCTTTTCCAACCAAAATGAAGGGAGTAGGGTGGAGGGGTTGTGTGCTACCCCAGGAAGTAAAACTGGAGCATCAGGCAACACCTCCACCCTACTCTCATGCAGCTTTTCTGTCCCTGATCCTAAGATTTTGTTCCCACCAGAATTTCTCATTTACAAAGCTTATTTCCAGAGGAGAAAAAGGACTTTACTTTGGCTGCAGAAAATGTGAAATGTCTTGGAGGTACTTAAGAAGCGCAGTACCGCTGGAATCACAGTAACCCTTCTTCCAGCTGTTTTTTTTTATGCACACACACTGCAGTCCAGCTACACTCCCCTCAGGAGGACCTGCTGCAGTTTGGCGAAGGGGGAGAGAGGGGGAAAACTCATTTGGAAATGATCTGCATCACTGGAAATGAAAAACATGATTAAAAGCAGAGTGCTCCAGCCTCTGGCCGGGTGCCACGTCCGTGGTAACGTATGGATGTGCTGTGTGCTCCCTGCACATCACCAGAGGCAGCACTGCAGAGCCAAAGGCTTTCAGCATCTGGTACCTATCATCTCTGTGCTTGAAGCTTTTTCTTTTTGCCTGATAAGGATGGGCTGAGTGAGCTAGATGAGGAAAGGGAGGGGTTTAAACCACCTCTTCACATCCTTCCCGTTCACAGAATCGCAGAATCACAGAATGATCTGGTTGGAAGAGACCTTTAGGATCTCTTCTTCGAGTCCAGCCATTTCCCCTGCACTGCCAGGGTCCCTGAACCATGTCCCTCAGCAGCACCTCCACACATCTGTTAATCACCTCCAGGGATGGGGACTCCACCACCTCCCTGGGCAGCCTGTTCCAAGGCTTAATAACCCTCTCTGTAAAGAAATTTTTCCTGATATCCAACCTAAATTTCCCCTGAGGGAACTTAAGGCCATTTCCTCTCATCCTGTCATTCGTAACATGAGAGAAGAGACCAACCCCCACCTCTCTACAACCTCCTGTCAGGTAGTTGTAGAGACCGATAAGGTCTCTCCTGAGCCTCCTCTTCTCCAGATCAAACAATCCCAGGTCTCTCAACTGCTCCTTGTAAGACTTGTTCTCTAGACCCTGCACTAGCTTCATTGCCCTCCTCCAGACACACTCCAGCACCTCAATGTCCTATTTCCCCAATGTTGCTAGCCCAGCCTTAGCCATACCATCAGTGAGGAGAACTGCTGATCTCCAGGCTCTCAGACCAGTTACACTCAGCAGCACTGAGCTGCGTTAACTGCGGGGCTAATTCCTCGTCCTGCTTCTGTGGGTCTGTAAATGGATGTGCCATGCACAGGCAAAAGAGACAAATGCCCCACACCAACCCACCCATGTGCAGGGTGTCCATGGCTGTCTAGTGAGATGTTTGGGTTTACTGTGGCGGGTGCGATGTTCAATCACATCTGTCTCCTAGAGAGAAACTCTAGTGCTAACACATACACGGAAAAGTACTGAAACAGCATTGATTAGTACCATGCCCAGTCCATAACGTTTGCCCAGTAATGTGGCCGCCCATATCATTAACATGCTGCTAATTTTCCTTCGGCAGATACTTTTTCAGGTGCAATACGAAAATCCCTCTGCGTTACAAGAGACGGGACTACAAAGTCTTTGAGTGTGCCAAGGTCACTGAGAGCTTCGCCAGCAAAGCCCGGAGCTTAGTGCCAGTCAAATACGAGACCATCGTGGTCACAGGCTTTGAAAAGGGTGCAGGGACCGACGCCAACGTGTTCATCACCATCTTCGGGTTGAACGGGGATTCAGGAAAGCGGGCGCTGAAGCAGAAGTTCAGGAACCTCTTTGAGCGGGGCAAAACCAACAGGTTTTACCTGGAAACGCTGGACATGGGAGAACTGAAAAAAGTCCGGATTGAGCATGATAACAGCGGGCTGGCACCAGGCTGGTTGGTGGAGAGGGTGGAGATCACGAATTCGGCAACCGGTGTGACCACCATATTTCCCTGTGGGAAGTGGCTGGATGAAAACCGGGGTGATGGATTAACCTGGAGGGAGCTTTTTCCTAGGTACTGAGGAAGGCAGGGCTGCAGGAGGGTTTCAGTTTTCTCGTTATACTCTTTTATGTGGCATTTTCATTTTTAAAACACTGCCTTTTATACTGAGAGTAGCAAGATGTGCTCCCTGGGTTAACGTTTTGTAAAAGTAGTACTGCTTTTTTAAAAACGCATATAAAGTTGTGAATGGAATAAATTCATTTGTAGCTCATCTATGATTAAAAGCCACAACTAGCAGAGACATAAACTATCCTTTACAGCTCAGATGCCATCTTCTGCTTTCAGTGCTTTGCCCTGCAGGTTTGGGAAAGCCCCCCCCGGCCTCCACCACTGATGGGTTCCCTTTCAGATAAGCAAAGAGGATAAGGCAATTGAGCCAATATATTCAACAAAATTGAACTTGGAGATCCTAGTTTTTCCCTCTTCTGGCAACAGTAAACACTGCATGTCTGTACACACACATGCACTCCTCTGGAAGGCACCGCATTGAAAGCAGTGCCACAGCAGGGCTTTCTGCAGGAAGTTTGGGAAGGACCTGTTTTCCACCCCGCCAGGTCTCAAGGGGTAGGATCTCTGTGGTGTTTTCCACCCGTGAGCTTTCCCTGCCCAAGCAGGACCCAGCTCTCGGGGCGAATTCGTCTGGGTCTGCCCAGAGCTGAGGTCTGGGTTCATGACAGCCACACCAAAAGACCCACCAGATGATCAATTCCACTGCAAGGAAGCTGTGCTAAGTATATTCAGAGCTGTCTCAGGATGGTCTTAAGCTTACTCTATATGGCCTGAATACCAGCTCTGTTTCAGAGCAGCTGCCATTCATTTTCACTTTTTTCTTTTAAGAAGGACTGCTGTTTTGGTTTTTTCTCTGGTGGCGAAGGGATTTCCCAGCCACAATAAGGGCCAGTGCTCCTGTAGATGAGCTCTTCCCAGCTACTCACATATCTGCAGGTACCACGAGAAAAGCTGTTTGCAAATCATTACTTCTGAAGACCAACCTCCCTCCCCAGGGAGCAAAGAAGCAGAACACATCCTTTGGAGAAAAAAGAGTGGTATCTGAGCCTTCACGAGAAGAAGACTTTCCCCCATGCCCACTCATGTCCTAGGAGAGGTCATTCCCCCTCCCAGAAGGTGGTTTTCATAGAATCAGAGAACGGTTTGGGTTGGAAGGGACCTTAAAGATCATGTAGTTCCAACCACCCTGTGACGGGTAGGGACATCTTCTACTAGAGCAGATTGCTCAAAGCCCTGTCCAGCCTGGCCTTAAGTTCTGCCACAGATGGGTCATCCACAGCTTCTCCGGGCAACCAGTGCCAGTGTTTCACCACCCTCAGCATAAACAATTTCTTTCTCCTTTCTAGTCTAAACCTCCTCTCTTTCAGTTTAAAATCATTACCCCTCATCCTATCACTAACTACACTGCCTAATAAAGAGCCCCTCCCCAGCTTTCTCCAAGCCCCTTGCAGCACTGACAGGCTGCACTCAGGTCTCCCCGCAGCCTCCTCTGCTGCAGGCTGAACCCCCCCAGCTCTCTGCCCTCTCCTCCCAGCAG
>NW_010411472.1:35809-40337 GCF_000710305.1 Buceros rhinoceros silvestris | reverse complement strand
TGGCCCCGCTGCAGCAGCTCCGTGTCTCTGCGGGGCTGAGGAGCCCCGAGCTGGCCCCAGCCCTGCAGGGGGGTCTCCCCAGAGCAGAGCGCAGCAGAGGGGCAGCATCCCCTCCCTCCAGCTGCTGCCCACGCTGCTGGGGATGAGCCCAACACACGGGGGGCTGCTGGGCTGCCAGCGCACATTGCCGGCTCCTGTCCTTCTCTGCAGCGCTGCTTTCCATCCACTCATGACCTCCCCTCAGCTTGGGATTGCCCCAACCTGGGTGCAGGACCTTGCATTTGACCTTGATCTAAACAATCACTTTATATGAATGAGCATCAAATGAGCCAGGAAGAGGTTAAACCTGCTAAGCCCACCCACTCCATCAGTCCCTGCTTTGGAGACAACACTTCTGCTGGGACATGATTTGCCTGGTCACAAGGCAGGACTGTCCCAGTGCCGAAGCCCAGACTGGTCATGGGCAAAGAAGGCCCCAGAAAAGGCTAGTGATGCTGAGGCAGGAGTTAGGCGTGTATTGCAGGTGCTGTTGATCGCTCCTGGATATTGGAAAGCTGCTGCTTCCCGTCAAATCCCCACCAGTGAAGTATGACATCTATTTTCTGCAGTAGGCACCACCAAAGAGACTTGAGCTCATTCAGGGCTGTCTGTGCCAGCTTGCAAATAATAGCTCAGACTAATTAATTTTAGAAACCTTTATGGTAACTGATGGTTTTGGAGCAGAGCAAGTTGCTTAAATGAGCCCAGTAATCAAACTCATCAATGATCAGCTACTCACTGATGGGATTAATAATAGCAGCTTTCATCGGCTGTATTCTCCTTCCTCATTGCAGACTGGTGCTACCAACCTCTGAGCAAGGACCGAGTCAGGGGCTGGGAGCTCACAGGAGGACTAGAACAGACCTTATGAGGGCTGAGGGTGGGTGCTGTGGTCAGCAGGCATGTTGCATCCCCAGGACTCTGCTGGGAAGAGGCTCGGACTTCCCAGACAGCCACAGGCTCCAAAGAGCAGAGTCTGGAGTATTTGATTTCGTTGTGCTTGTGCAATGTCGTTGCAAAGCAGCAGTTCCCCAGTGAGTGTCTGAAACAAAAAAAGGCTCAAGCTTTTGATGTCTCTGCTTTCCCTCCCAACCCAGCCTCCCAAGGCTATGAAAAAGCCCTCTCTGTCAATAGATTTGTCCCATTTTTAGATAAATTGTGGTGCAGTGAAATGGAGTTTTTCTCACTAAAATGCTGGTTTTACCAATAAAATAGTCCCAGTGATTGCGGTTGGCTCCACTCAGAACCCACGTGGTGCAGACATGCCAGAGATGCTGGTATAAAGCATCATAGCAGTTTAAACCCTGCTAGCCTCTGAGCAGGTTCACCATGACACACCTGGGCCCTGTAACTGCTCCATGCTTCCAGTTCTTGGGAGCAGCCAGGCACCTCCTGACCCATGCAGCATCCCCGCAAGGGGCAAGGAGGAAAGAGAAATCCTTATCTTGCATATGAGATGTGCTCACATCTGGAAGTAATCACATGTAGCGAGTAGCCGCAGCCAAGTATTGAGGTCCTGTTGAAGCAGAAATGAATATCTTTGGAGCCACAGATCACTGCATGGGTGAAAGATGGGATTGCAGATACCCGGGTTGCCACCAAAACCACCCATCATCCCTGGGCAGGCATATTCCTCACAAAGGCTGTGCTGACCTCCAGGCAACGCCACCCTAAAAAGGGCTGAGAGGACTGAGGGGCAGTTTGCTGATACAGGGTCAGAAACCTCATTGCCTCCCAGGAAGGCAGTCTTGGCAAAGCATGAAAAAACATTGTTTTTCTCTTCTAAAGACTTCAAAAATGCCCCTTGTTTGAGCAAAACTCAACTCCACCCTGGCTCTGGGGAGTTGTTCTGTTGCTACAACAACTAATGCTGCAAAAGTAATATGGCAAGAGCGGAGTTTTTCCAAGGGCTGGATTTGCATTAATCTGCTAAAACCAACATGTTCTTGGCCAAGTGGAGAACTGGGGATTAAAACCAGAATCGTCTCAGCACTGTGCCTTTTGCAGGGCTTAGGCAATCTCTGCCTGCTGGGGCAGAGCATCCCAAAGCCATGAGCTGGGCAGATGCACAGTTCCTGCTCCTTCCGCCACCCTCTGCCTTTGTTTTTTTGCTCTTTATTTCTTAGTCGGTGGGGTTTAAATGCACAAGCCTTCATCCAAAAAACATTAATGTAGATGAGAAGCAAGAACAAATTACAAGGCACTCAGCAGGAGTCTGCAAAACCAGGCTATCCCATTGTCTCTGTGGTGCCCATCATTTTGGGAGCCTGGTGAAGAGCTGTGTTTACAAAAGCGCTTGGGTGCTGCCAGTGAAAACAAGTACAACCCAGGAGTCCTTTGCAGGGGTGGATGCTTAGAGGGACTGGTTGTCTCTTGATGGAGGACACAGAAGATTACTAGAAAATCTCTATGAAATTGTTGTGAAACATTTTTGATAGCGTCATATACCTACACCAAACTTATGCGCATGAAGGCAGGATAACTGAGGACAGTCAAATACCCGCTTCCTAATCTTTGTTATGTGTAGAGGCCCATTTTGACGTAGAAAAAAGCTCCACGTTTAGAAAAACAGCAACAAATATTCTGTTTACTGACGGGGTTGTACAGCTTCAAGCTGCAACCTGTGGGCCAGCCGAGGATTTAGATACTGCAAAACACAAATAAGGACTAAGCTTCCCGACCCCAGGCAGCTGCTGCGAGAGCAGATGCTTGCAGCGAATAGAGGCGTTGCATCTTGGCCCATGCTGTTACACTTTAATGGGCACAAGCCCTCTCCCTCCCCAGCACAGGCACCAGTTACGGCTCACCGTGCTCGGCAGGGCTGTTATCAGATCACAGCAGTGTGTTCGCTGCGGCCGCTTTGAAGCAAAACCGATTGTCATCTCAAGCAACTCTCTCAGCGCCGTTACCCTTTTGAAGGACATCAGCGAGATATCAGCGAGCAACTGAGATTTGCCCCAGCTGGAAAAAAAATGACCAGAAATAATTTTTAACTTGTTCCCCTTTCTCTAAATTTGTAAAAGCTTCCCGTAATGGGAACTTCACATTGCTTGAATACGGTGCATTCCTTATGCAGCCTTGGAGGAGCCATCAGTTCCCTTGGCTAAGGAACCAAACCTCTACAATCAGTAGCTGCCTGTCTCCAAGGTTTATTTAGTCTAATCAGTCAAAGCTGGGGACTGGTTTCAGCATTTCTGCATGAAATGCATGAGGAGGAACAGCTGTATCAAGAGTGAGTAGGAGCAGAGTCTGGCACCATTCACTGTCGGAAGAATAAAAGCGAAAGAGGACCTATGACGTGAGCTGTGGAGGACGCAAAGCTGTACATACAAAGATGTATGATCCATCAGTTTCTCTGACAGGATTGAAAATACTTTTAAATATATCTCTGTTAGTCTGGAGGATGTTTTTTTTCTTCCAGGAAGTTTCTCTTTCCTTAGTTATTAAACAGGAGACCCACAGGGAGGGAGATACTTCTCCACCAGGAGGATGGAGGACCTGTCCATATTCGCAGGACGTGCTGGAGATATCCTATAGGGATCATGGGACGTGTTTAGAGAACTCTCTCTTTAACAGACAATCTCCAGCTTGGTTCCAGAAAGTGATTTTGGTACCTAATCACAAAACCGGTCCTACAGGACGCACGGTGGTGTGCCTCATCTCTGTCATGAAGCTCAAGAACTAACAGCCTGTGCAAACCAGCTGGACAGAGTACTTTATACCCAGCAACATCTCCTTTGCACATCGAAGTCCAAAGGCTTAAGCAGGGAAAGAAGAATCGTCTCCAAACCCAATGAAACAAGAAACGAGCAGTACGTAAAGACCAAGCCATCACCCTGCCAGGTGGTTTCTGCGTGGCACAGGTTTATAGTTAGCAATGCAGTTTGTTTTATTAGTTATAAATAAAGTACAAAAAATCCACCAAAAGTGAATCTAAGCATTTACACAATTTCTAATGTCTTTTCATTTCTTCAATGCACTATTGCTTTAATATTAATAATAAATATTTTTCTAGCTTTCTTCTATAAAATAGTCTATGTAGCAAAATGTTGCACAGCACAACAGGACAGCAGTAGGAGTACAAAAATGAGGGGATCCTTTCACCAGCCCCGGTCATTAAAGGAGAGGATTTTCGTTTGCTCGCTCCTTGTTTTACTTATCCCTTTTACAACGTCCTTGTAGGGGAGAACAACCGACCCCCTGTCCCCGCACAGCTCAAAACCTCAGCTCCAGGCTAGAGGGGAAGAGTGTTACAGAGCATTAAGGAAAAAAAACACAGACAGGTTTTAAACCCGGGGTAAGGCAAAGTCGACAAAGCAAAGCAGCACCCTGAAGGGACAGAGAGAAAAAAATTAAGGTACAGCCATTTTGTGCCTTTCTAACCCAAAAGAGAATTGCATCCAAAGCGCTTTGGGGAGGACAGCTACTGGCTGAGCACATGCATCGAACCCCGCTTCTGTCCACACATGGCCACCGTCTTCTAACCAAG
>NW_010411472.1:33490-35684 GCF_000710305.1 Buceros rhinoceros silvestris | reverse complement strand
TTATGGCTTAAAGCTTATAATATCATCATCAGAGGTGCTCTAACCTTCTTGAGACGTTCAAACACCGGATGTTCAGGAGCATTTTGGGAAAGGGCAGTGTGATGTGAGAGCGGCACGATCATGGCTGGGGATGGGGATGCTTGGCCACTGCTGCAGGAGAGGGATGTCAACTCAGGGCCAACCCCCCTCCCTGGGGACAAGAGGGCTCTGGTGCAGGTCCCAGCTCTATAGTGGATTAAAAGCTTCAAGCTGAGGTTTTCCCCTCAACAGTGGGGACAAAGCCAACTAGAACGTTTTCGAGAAGAGGGATTCTGCTCCATGTGTGTTTTAGAGCTGGCTCATAGCAAAGGTTCATGGCCAGGCATTACAAATGGATCCCAAATTGCTCCCGTGTCCATCCCAGCCCCTCTCAGCTGGACCAGGGGTCAACCTTTATAAACTGCAATGAATCCCTCAGTTTTGTTGCCTTCAAGCTCAGGCTCAATGGATCGCCTCCTTCACCCTCCCCACAGCACCCAGCTGGGTGCATGCAGCGAGGGTGAAGAGAGCCAGACAGAGCACCGACCAACACCAAAAATGGGACAGATCCACCACATCTGGGGTTTCTTCCTCGGCATATGAAGCAGGTTGCGGAGTCTTGCACTAAATGCATGCATCGCCCCAAGCACAGCCTTGTAGCGGGGTCCCGCCGAGTGTTATTGCAGGGTAACACGTGCAGCAAGAGCGGTAGCATCACCAGCGTCGTCGGGGACAGGGAGGTAGCCAGACTCGACCGAAACGTTTTGGTTTTGCAGAGCGCCGTTAATCACCTTCAATGCGCAAGGACGCGAGTGAAAGGATCGCCAGAGTTTGATTATGAGTGCAAATAATATTCATATATATGTGCTAAACACAGTCACTATATTGCAGTTTTCCACTATGTCACAGCATACAGAATCAAAGGTTTGCATTTTTATGGAATGTATCCAAGGTAACAGCACCACAGTAATACAGTTTGTAATCACACACCCTGATTTTTTTCTCTTTTTTTTTTTTTTTGACAAGATAAGCATTACCCCCACATCCCATGGGTTGTTTTTTTTTTAAAGTACCGATGCATGCAAAGCATTCCATTCCCAGAAACAATGCAAAAATGAGGTAATAGGAGTAATTAAAAAAATTAGTATTTCTAAATAAATAAATTATAATTAAAAATGCAAAAAAACAACTATAAAAATAATTAAATAAGAACCCACAATATCTACAAGTTAGTCATAAATTATGATTGTTAAATATAAGGCATTTAAACTCACAAAACCCTGTAAACTATCAATGCTTTGTTCCTAGAGATTTTTTGTGGTTTGTTTCTTTTTTTTTTCTTTTTTAAACTCGTCTTATTATCGCAACCTACTCGCACAAATTATTTAAACGCAAAGGAACCTGACACACTGATGCAACTCCAAACGCTGTGAATTCGCACGCACCTTGGGATCAGTCACTCACACGAGACCACGGGAGTTTGGTGCTTTTCTTCACCAAAGGGTGGTTGGTTTGTTGGTTGGTTGGTTGATTGGTTTGTTTTAAAAACTGTGCTTGTTCATTAGGCAAATAGCAATAATACTTTCACATAGGCATTAAGAAAACTCGTGGTTCAGAAGTGGTCCTCATTCCCTCCCCACCTGGCCAGGCTACCAGTTGCTCTGTTCCTCTCCCTGCTTGGCCCCCAGCTTATGCTGGGCAGACCAGACCAGCTTACAGTGTATTTTACCAGCAAAGCCTTGCTATGCTTGCCCATAATTCCAGTAATATTAGGACTCTTTTTTATGCTGCTTCAATCTGCTGATGCTGGAGCAAGCTCCACAGGTGCTAATAGACCCATGAGCATCAGGGCTGGGACCACATCTCCCAAGAAGCCAGTGTTTGTACTGGGTGGTAAATACATCACAGAATCAGACTGGTTTGGGTTGAAGGGACCTTCAAAGCTCACCCAGCCCAACCCCCCTGCAGGGAGCAGGGACATCTGCACCCAGAGCAGGGGGCTCAGAGCCCCAAGGGCCAACCTGACCTGCCATGGGGCCAGCGATGGGGCTGCTCCCACCTCTCGGGGCAACCTCTTCCAATGTTTCTTCATCCTAATTGCAAAAAATATCTTCCATATATGCCACCATGTGTACCCCTCCACTCCCTCCTGCCTGCACGGGTACAGGGCTCCAGC
>NW_010411472.1:33166-33464 GCF_000710305.1 Buceros rhinoceros silvestris | reverse complement strand
GAGAATAATGAAACCTCTGGAGTTGTGTTTTCTAATTACAGCTCACAGGAATCCCATGATCTCTCCGATGGTAATTTATAACTGTTTCTACTTGGAGAGCATCACTTGGCTCCAGCAAAATGGATGCTCAGGGGAGACAGAAATCATTGCTACCACATCAGCATTTTCAATATATAACATTCCCGTCTAATTCCCCGTGTTCCTCTACATCTCTCTTTTGCTCCCCTAGTAGATAAAAAACCCAAAAGGATTAAAAAAAAAAAAAAAAAACAAGGGGGTTTGGTTGGGCATGTCAGTT
>NW_010411472.1:32633-33071 GCF_000710305.1 Buceros rhinoceros silvestris | reverse complement strand
TGGCCCCCTAAGAAAAAAAAAACCCAAAAAGATTAAAAAAAAAAAAAAAGTAAAGGGGGTTTGGTTGTGAATGTCAGTTCTCTGGAGGGGTTTCAGCTCGGTCCCTGTGGCTGGTGTGCTGAGGTCTTTATTTCAGGGAGGGCTTGATTGCAAACAACTCAACCCTTCAGGGACCACTTCCTAAATTTGTTTTGAGCAGTAATGCAATTAAGCTTCATTGTGATAACCACTCCATTCGTCATATGGATGCAGCCTGAAATGTCTATACAAATGCACATGGGTTCAGGTGCACGTGCTTTGAGGCACAATCACAACGCAGCCCCTCCTAGAAGCAGCAAACCACCCTTCCAACCTGCCTTCCCCTCTCATGCCAAAAGGCTCGTGGCCTCAGCAGTGCCTTGTGAGCATCAGTTTTTCTCCTGTCCTGGTATCAGAGAT
>NW_010411472.1:31389-32391 GCF_000710305.1 Buceros rhinoceros silvestris | reverse complement strand
CACCCCAGTAACTACCATTTTGTACCAGTGCTGGCAGCGGCTGCTGAATCCAGCCAGCCTCACAGCTCGCAGGAGAAAGCATCATGGACAACGGCAATCACGAGGACAGCCCGTCCTTCAATTCCGATATGCCAAGCTACTTATTAAGACATGGAAAGCAAAGCTCAGCAGTGCCTTGTGAGCATCAGTTTTTCTCCTGTCCTGTTATCAGAGATGATTTTGCACAAGAGAGGAGTCAGCAGCTCTCTCAGCACCTCTCCTGCATTATAATCCCCTGAAGCACAGCTACGGGCACTGACTCCAGTAACTACCATTTTGGACCAGTGCTGGCAGCGGCTGCTGAATCCAGCCAGCCTCACAGCTCGCAGGAGAAAGCATCATGGACAACGGCAATCACGAGGACAGCCCGTCCTTCAATTCCGATATGCCAAGCTACTTATTAAGACATGGAAAGCAAAGAAACAGCATCTATTCCAACACTGTGCCCCTACGGAAAGTGTCCAGCACCAGCAGATAAGCAGAAACAAAGCATCTCCCTATTGCTTCATTAATTTCATTCCCAATTTTTATTTTTGTAAGCTTTTCTAAATTTGCCACACACTGTAAACGCAAGGAAAGGAAGCACACGCGGCTGAGGCAAAGAGCGCAACCCTTCTGACTGTAAACAGGATTTTGCTTTTTCGCCTCTTTCCCCCCCAAGGATGGGAAAGATTGACCTTTTTATCCCCCCTCTGCAATGTATTAATCAGGCACCAAAATAAGGAATCTATGAAGAAATATTTGGTGCAAATTAGGTAACAGCAACAAGTCCACCACGAGATGAGTAGGGCATCAAACACAACATTTCTTAAGCTAACATGCTCCAGCTGCCATCCATAGAAATAGCTAAAGGACCCCTAACATGTTTCTACGTATTCAAGAGGTATATATATACAATCCCCATGAAACGCAGGATTGACAGGCCACACTACCACAACTACTTCCTTCATGTTCAACATTAAA
>NW_010411472.1:8827-31225 GCF_000710305.1 Buceros rhinoceros silvestris | reverse complement strand
GCCATCTCCCTTTCATTGGGCCTGTATCCTACGGATGTGCAATATCTCCTATCGCTAGATATTGAACCACCATCTCCTCCTCCTTCTCCTCCTCCTCCTCACTAATGTGCCAGACTTTTCCTCTCAATCAAATGGCTCAGAAGGCAAAAATTTTGCTGCAAGGGTTTATGGCCATATGACCTGGTAAGGAAAATGGTGTGTCCAGCCAGTCCTTTCAGCTGTCTGAGCCGAGCTGTGTTTCAATGTCCACTCTGCAAATCGGGCACTTCTTGCTGGTGGCCAGCCACTGGTCCACGCACACTTGGTGGAAGAGATGCATACAGGGCAACCGCCTGCAGAGAGAGAAGAAGTCTCTGGTTAGGATGGAGGCCGACCAGGGGACAAATAAGACTGAGGAAACAACATCTGGGTCTGCTTCAAACACGGGGAAGCACCAACGTAGTGTCACCAGTGCTGCCTAGGTCCTACACCCTTCCCCAGCCATGCCAGCTCACACAGGGCAGTAGGTCAAGATGGTGTCCTTCTAAAGCCTTTTATGAAACCCCACACCCTTCTGAACTGGGTTGTTCCATTTACTAATTACCCTGGCTGCTGCTTTTTATCTTTTCAGAATTATTGGGTTATACTCCAAAGGTTCTTCAGTGTTGTGCCTCATTAGCAGTCGGGTGGGTCCCTGCTGCTCCTATGCGGGTGTCTGGTGTGCCCAAGGGTAAGTGGTTTCTTCTCACCTACATCGTCTTTGTCATTTCTTTGCTCAACCTCACAAGCCAGAGGAAACCTGAACCACAAGCACCCACAGAGTTTTTTTGATGGTTGAAGGTGTTTAAAAGGTGAGGAGCAGGACCAGTAGTGCAGCTGCACTGCCCACTTGCCTCAGCCATGGTAGATCAGCCCCTTGGAATTGCTTGTCCCCATCATCTTTTGAAGAGATTTGACCCAGCCAAGAGCCAAGAGGGGGACATCTGTGAGGGAAAACTGTGGCTTTGTTGCTGGCTCAGTAAGGCTCCCTGTGGCCATGCAGGCAGAGTAATCTCGCTTATTCTACAATAAAGCAGCTCCATCCTGGCCACAAACCAAGTTGTCCTGGTCTTCACACCCACAGTCTGTTTTATTGTACTTTGGTCATCTGTCAAGCTCGGATGTTGACATCCCCAAGGTCCAGATGGCTGTACGAGACCCGAGACCCATCATTCTCTGCTTTGACACTTACCACCTGGCCTATTGGCACAGCCTTGAAGAAGGAGATACCATACTCAAACCCAGGAGATACCATAAAAACTTGACCATCCTGCTGCTGCAGAGCTCTTCCTACTTACAGACCATACCAACACCCATCTAAACGGCATTTGGTTTCTCAGACCTTGCAACAGCACAACTGAGTTTATCAGGACAAGAACAGGGACAACCTCATCAGTGTACAGCAGCACTAATCCCAACAAAGAAAACTCAGATGGCATTGAGAGGCAGAGGAGTAGATGGAAGGGTCTTACCTGACATCTTCTCCATCTTCAAGCATGGACAAACAGATTGTGCATTTCTCGTCAGTGTCTGACTCTTCTCCATCCTCATGCTCAGCCTTCCCCTCCTGTGGTCTTCTCTGCAGCAAGGTTAAGGATATCATCTGGTTAGAATATGACTTTCTAATGCTCTCCCAAGTCTGGATAGTTGCAGGAAGACAAGTAACAAGAGCTTCATCTATTAGGCAGATCCTCCAGCTTGGGGAAGTCAGCCCACCTGAAACAGCCACTGAGGTGAGAATGCCCCCAACATACTGCTGGTCAGCACATCTCCTTCTGGGGCTGGTGGCTGTGGGGCTGGTGGTAGTGCCCCAAGGAGCAGCCTGTCCTCTGCTGCCATAACAGAGCCCGCCGCCACCTCCTCCATCCTCCTTGCAGTGGGGATTGTCCCATGGTCTCCTTTGCTGGAGGCTCATCCTGGAGATCCAAGGCATGTAGGGCCACCACTGCTAGGAAGGGTAACCACTGTGCCCCATGCCGGTTTTGCTGGTGGCCCAGCACCACACTGTGCCATGGAGCAGTGCTTAGCCTGTCAGTTCTCCCTTTTTCTCTTCCCACCCACAACCACGTCTATTAATATAGTTTTTCTGGATCCACTGGAGATGCGGTCAGAGATAAGAGCAGCAGGAGATGACTCACTTCCAACTTGGGCAATGCAATGTCCCTGCTTGCTACTGCCCAGCCGAGAATGACCATCATGCGAAATTACTTCGCAAAACAAGCACTTTTCCCATTTTCTCCTTAGCATGACCCAAAAACACAGCACCCATTTCCTTATGGGGAGGAGATCATCTCCAACAGAGGAGACGCCTCTTGGAAAATGAGGGGAGGACAAGCTCCCCCTCGCCGCAGAGCCAGTGTTCTCATGGCAGGGTGCGCGGACAGCGCCGCATGCATGCAGAACAGGACAGGTTTGCATGCACAAAGCCCCCTTGGTATGTGCACTTTCTTACCAGGTGCGGACAGGGGGGAAATTTCACCCCCTGGGTGGGAGAAGGTTGAGACCCTTTTGAAAATTTGGCCCGCAGCTTCCTAGCCTAGAAGTGAGAAATAGCCAGCTGAGCTACACCACCGCTTCAGCCCAGGAGCCCCACAAAATATTAAAGCAGCAATTACGGATTTTACATTCTTCCCCTATTTCGGGAAATATTTTGATTGATGGTGCCGGTTTGCCAACCCTGAGGATTGCAACCCACCAAAGTCCTTCCTTCTGTCCGCTCCATGCCCACAACCCTTGGCCAGCTGAGAGGGACCGGCAGCTATAGCATGGTTTCAGGGCACTCACCTTCTTGTACTTGTGGGGGAAGGTGAACCTCTCAATGGTGTTCTGGACGGCGCCCCGGCTCACGCTACCCAGTCTGTCCTCCAGCTGCAGTAGCTCCTGTGGCACAGGAACAGTAGCAAAGCACCGTCAACACTGCTCTTGGGGTATGAGGTCCCACCACACCACCCTACCTGCTAGGGACCAAAGCTCCTTCTGCCTTTTCCTTGGTCCATCAAATACAAATCAGTTGTGTTTTAATGATGGATATGAGCCCTGGCTTGTGGACCAATAACTAAGGGTTCGAGACAGAAAGCAGAGCGCGACATTCAACATTTCAGAAATTAGGACAGGAATTCAGCTCCATTTGACAGGCTGGGAGACAAAGGCCCATAAGACTGGAGCACTTTGTCCACAGACAAAGTGGAGGCTCTGAAGGGAGCCAGAGTCAAGAAGAGCCAGAGCTGGGCACCTTGTTTTAAACCAACTTTTATCAAACCCACTCAAACCCTTTGCCTCCCAGTCATTACTAAAAGTGCTGCAAGACTCAGTGCAACTGCCATGCCACAGGACAGCCTTACAAGTTTATGACAGAGTTTGCAGAGATACCCAGCACTTAAGAATTTAATAATTCAATAATTCCAGCCCCTGAGATACGTACTTCATAGCTCTCCCGCACAGCGGACGTGTGCCTGTTCGGGTTCAGTCCCTGAAGAGCAAGTAACTGAAGCTGAGGATAAGGGTAGTTTCTGATTTCATGAACAACCTGCGGGAAGAGAGCAGGAAAAATAAAGCCACCTGTACTTGCACATAGAAACCCTTTGTATACCCTTATTTAAATCTAGTGCTTTAAGAATTCAAAATGAAAGAGCAAACCGACACCTTGAGCAATGGAAGCTTTTCAATAACAAAAAAAAAAAAAGAGGTTTTATGAAAAAGATCTCAAATAAGTAATAACTAAGAACATGCATTTCTTCTGAATAAACTACCTGTTAAAATAATCCTTACTACATCTGTAACACTGCAGTTCCAAACTCTCGACATGGATTGGCTTAAAAAGAGATTTTGTTTTGTTTTATTTCATTTATTTTTAAATAGGTGGTTTTCTTTTCATCCAAGCTTTGATTTTTTCAGCCTTGCTGTAGTAAACGCGTGTCCAGCGTCCAACTATGGGCACGAGGAAAAAGCACACTTGTGGGATTCGTGAGGATGCTTTAAGGATTAGCAGTGCTTGGCCTCTCCAAACACAGCACCCTGCAAGGGGAAGAGCCAGCAAGTGACCCCGTCAGCCCATCTTTTCTTCAAACCCCATCTCCACCTGTGCAAAAGGTCATGCAAAACCTTTACAGATGGCACCAAAGCTGATGTAGACAGCAATGATGTGATGAGGGATGGTCCTCAGGGCTGAGCACAGGGAAGGGAGTCTACTGCCAATCCTTCCGCATACAAAAGCTCCTGGGAGGCCACAATTTGTTCCAACATTAATAATATTGCAAGTAATAAGTGCTGAGTCTCTCATATCCTGCCCAGGTTTTGCAGGCCAGCTTGTGAGTGTGGTGCTGCACACAATGGACCAACTCTTTCCAGAGCAGATGATCTCTCCTTCCTTTCTCTAATCTGGAGTGCAATGATGCAGCATTATCCTTTCAGACACTCCCTCCCACAGCCGGAGATAAGTGCGATTTGCAGAAGACAGGTGATAGAATGATAGCAGCCTTTATTTTGACTGGCTTCTCACAGACAATGCATAAAACATTCCTCGGTAAAAGCTTTTCACTTACCATCTGCGTTGAGGATGTGCTTCTGGGGAAGTGGTGCATCCGAGGTGTAGCTAAGTAATGCTGATAGGGCTGAGGGACCGGCCGGACCTGGAACTGGGTGTGAGTCAGTCCCGCATCGACACTGAGGTCCCTGTGGGCATGAGGGTGAAGATACGGCGTTGACTGAAAGGTTTTATTGCGTGACTTACAGCAAGTCAAACCATGCTCGCGGGACAACCACCACTGGTGTTCTCTGGGCTGCTGTGGGTTCCTCAGCCTGGGGTGATGCTACCGCTTGGAAGGGAGATTCCTCCAACTTGGGCAACCATCCATCAGGTCAGAATGAAGGAGTGAGGGCCTGTTCCTGTGTCAGTTAGCGTTTGTGCTAGCCAGGGTCGAGCTGCACAGAAAGAGCCTGCTAATTTCAGAGCAAGAGCATTTTGGAGGCTCTGATCAATACTCAGGCTCAGCCACTGGGCCTGGCCAGACCAGGTCCTCCCTGTGCTGTCTTCACTGCAAACAATTACATTTTGCCTTGAATAATTTGCAGGAATATAGCTAACTACTCAGGGGACACACTGATGAACCATTCTGAGTAGTTGTTAGGAGCAGTCCGGGGGGCTTTTTGATATGCCTATGTTCTTCTTGGAGATCTCACAGCCCAGGTCATGGTAGGACTTGGAGACACAAGGGAGTCTGCACCTTGCCTGAACCCAGCCTCAGGGAACTCCAGAACTGCTGTTTGTGTACAAAATATAAAGGTTTTAAGAAATCTCTGGGTGAGACTGCTGTAGGAAAGCATGTTGTACCAGCAAGCCAATACTAATGAAGCAGGACATCCCTACTGGTCCCACTTGCCTGCATGCAGCCTGGCCCAGGCAAGCAGAGATGGGGTTCAGTTTGGTGAGTTTGGGCTCTTTTTTCCTCCAAGAAAATGACCCATCTTGAACACAGGACTTGGCATGACTGGCAAATGCCACAGCTGTGCCCAATCCAGCACACAGAGACAACCTGCAACCCCATCCCCACCTTGTGTGGAGGGGACGAGGGGAGACCTAACAGAGCATCTCCATCTACAATCCAGTTAGCTGATCCCTTGTTTCTCCAGCCAAAGAGTCTCTCAGCAAAGAAATGCTTTGAATGTCGCTCCCTTTATCATAATTACAAATCCCAATGCTCTGCTAACCATTGTCGCCACATTTGCCAAAGCAAACCTCATTAGAGCACAGGATTGTCTTTCCTTTTCAGCCATGAACTTCTCTTCCCCTGCGCAGGGGACAGCGGCAGCAAGTGCCATGGCTTGTTAGAAGCAACCCAAACATGTCCTCCAGCAACTGTGGAACTGCTTTTGCCCAACAGCAGATAATGGGCATGAAGGGAGAGTAAAAGCAGAAAATCATTATCCAGAATAGGCTGTGTACCAGGCGGAAGCTCCAGTGCTCAGTACCCCCTAATAAGACACCCTGCACCAAGCTGAAGCACAGGGAGGGACCGTCTTTGATGGCCTTGTGCTAGCCATGTGCTAGACAGACAAAAACCTGGCAGAGGAAAAACACAGCAGGCGACTGGCAAGAACACAACTAGGGTGAGAATCTGCAGGACTGGGCGTTTTCCAGCTCCCACGTCACAATTTTGGAGATTTATCCAATTGTTGAAGGCTGTTCCCAGGTGGATGGAAGGCTCAGCTGGAAATCAGGAGGCTTTGAGTCCATTCCCAGCCTTGTCACTGCTCTGATGCATGACCTTGACCACTTCCGCTCTGCCTTCCCATATATCCTACCTACAAAATAGATGTGATAATCCACAGAGTGCTTTTAAAGGACTGAAGAGAGCTCTCAGAGATGAGTGGCCATTACTAACTTCCACATGTAATTGCAACAACAGCACTGATGAATTGTTTGTGCAGCCTTAAAATTGGAAGTCGAGACACCTGAAGCAATGCTGTGGTCTACAGAAGGGTCCAGAGAAGAATACTACATGGAACAGTGTTTTCCCACGGTTTGGGGGTGAATAAGCAGAGCACGTCAGCTGAAGAAAACCAAAACCAACCGCCACGTTCTAGCCTGTGCTATATGGATGACTGTACAGCATCTTGATGGTCAGATGTGAGGTTCAAGAGCTGTGATGCGTATGGTACACAGGCTGCCAACAAGCAAAAAAGTGGAGGATAAGGCTCCAGATTACAAGTTGGATGGTCATCATTAAGTGTATGCAGAAGATGATTTAAGGAACCAAATGGGAGTTCATTTCTTCTTTACAGATTTTAAACAAGGTTGGACTGCCGGAGATGACTGATCACCCTTGGGTGTTCCTTCCATCTCCATTTCCCACAACAGAGCCCACCACCAGCTGTCTCCAAGCGGGTGCCGCTGCTGGTCGTGCGGTGGAAAGGCATTAGAGAAAAGGGTTTATATCTGTCACTGGGCAAAACTGAACGTGTGCCCTGAGGGGAAGTGAGTCACGCAAATGTATACACACAATACATGATTTCTGTTATTCCCACTCCTTAGGTTTTAGAAGACAATGGAGCAACACGGAGGAAAAAAGGAGGGAGGAGGAGGGGAACATAGAGTGATGCTTTATCAGATCCTTCTAATGATTGTAATTAAATAGTCCACACCAAAAGAGAGGCAGATAGAATGGCTCTATCTAACGGTACATGAACAGCTTTGCAAACTGATCTGAACAATGTCAGCCTGGGCAGATCCAGATCACAGTGGTGCCAGTAATGGGAACACCTGAGAAGAAAATGGCAGAAGGATCTGGCCATAATGCAGGTTGAATATTATTACCCTGGATGGGGGAAAAATACCCCTGTGATAGAATGATTTTCCATTTGCAGAGTGAAGCCCTCAGGTATTAGGAAATGCCATAGTTAAGATTTCCTGTGCTATTTTATTTTGGTCCCCTTCTGCATACATATTGTGATTGTCTCCAATTACGTGTTCACATGCTATTTTTTCCATTCAGTGCAGAGAAGGGACTTTGCTCAGCTAACAAGAAGCTGCTCAGAAGTTTGTTTTTATTGTCTGACTCTTCCAAGTAGGGCTACATATTTTATTAACTGTGCAAGAACTCAAAACCTGCTCTGAAAATGAAATGATCAATTCCCTGTTTGGCTTTTCCAAGGTATCAAACACTACAGTAGGAGAATGATTAACAACTATTAGTTCACTCACACTACCCTGCGGTGCAGGGCAGCACAATGCTCTCTCATTTAGAGCACAGAAAAAGTTGTGGCCACTGGTTTTTGGGTGCCTGGTTGGCAGCAGAAGACCTCGTTCAGGCAGAGATACTGGTCTACAGGAGAAAGACCCTGGCTGTGCTCTGCAGCAGGAAAATCCCTTGGGGAAGATTAATGTTTGGCTGCACTCTACATCCATGGCTGAAGAGCGATGGGCAGTATTGATGCCTTGATGATATCATATACAAGCATAAAAGCTTTAGCATGCACTCATGGCCCTCCCAGGGACGAGTTTTGCCATTGCACACTCCTCACATTTTATCTGTTGAGTTTCACTAGCTTTCGTGAAAGCATTGATCCATGTTGACATTCTCCACCCCTGGCAGCCCCCCAGGACTTTTTAAACACCTCATTCAATGCACTGCTGACATGTGGAAGACTTACCAGTCCGTGCCTTCGGCTAAATACCTGGGCTGGGGCCCCATGGGTTGTGGAGTTTGCAGTTGGTGGCTGAAGTCGAAGCTGGGGTGTAGACGGTGAGGCTGAACAGACATGCGCTCTTGAGCCCGCCTGCGGGGAGGAGGAGACCAGCAACCGAGTAAGCCACACAGCAGGCACTGACATGTACGGGTCTGCTCCAAGCCCATGCCAATACACCAGGGGAGAGTCCAGACAGTTGAGCTTATGAGTGTCTGTCCAAGAGGAAGAGTCTAGGCGGGTGTCAGGGATAATGGCAAGAGGAACCCATGTCATTTCTCATGGTCACCATAGACATAACGCAGACCTCCACTCAGCTCCTGCAGCAATTGTGTACACTCAGT
The DNA here is from genome assembly GCF_000710305.1 of Buceros rhinoceros silvestris. NCBI lineage: Eukaryota > Metazoa > Chordata > Aves > Bucerotiformes > Bucerotidae > Buceros > Buceros rhinoceros. The sequence continues at coordinate 22,682 of NW_010411472.1, read as the reverse complement.
TTACAGGAGATGCTACTTGGTGGCAACATGGAGAGAAAAAGAAGAAAGCAAACAACTTCTTCCTTAGCAGCATTGTGCCATTTGCGCTATTTTCGTATCCTCCACTGTCAGCCCCATGAACAACACACAAGATAAAATGTGTCCCTGCTCCAGCTGTTATCCATCATCATAAAGAAGCTGCAGGTTGTCTCGTCTCCCCAAGCAGTCCATAAACTCCTGGGGAACCTCATTCATAACAGGATTACTCAGGAGTAACTGAAAGCAGAATTTACTCTTGCTGGTCTTTGCCAACATCTCTCTGGATGATGGACAGGCCAGGCTGGGATCCAGCTCCTCTCTCCCAGCTCTGCTGCCTTTGCAGACAGGCAAGGGGTAGTGGTAGAATATATAGCAAGGTTTTTCTAGAGATCTGAGGCTCTTCTTGTGGTTATGGCCCATTTGAACTACTCTGACAAGAGCATGTGCTACTTGATCGGTGTCCTCTTTTGGAGGACAAGGTGGATGCACAAGCAGGATTTTCACTGCCTCTCGCTCCCTGCAGAGTCCCTGCTTACAGTGGAGCCAGCACAAAGCAAATTTACAGGAAAACACTAGATCAAATGGAGCAGGGAACTCCATAAAGAATTTTTCATGCAGCAACACCTCAGAGGCTTCAGTTTTGGAGGCATAAGGCAGATTTCCCTTACTGGGACCTCATGCCCCACACCTGTAAGGTTTCTGACACCCGCCTCCAGCGCAGCTGTGCTTTCAGAAACAGGCTGTGTGACTGGGCAAGAGGTTCCTGCCCTTTAAATGCTGTAACAATCACAGCATTTACCAAAGCAGCTTCTGCATGGAATTGTGCTCCATGTTTTTATTTGAATTCAGCTTATGACTAAGAGATAAACACTTGTATCATCGATGCCTCAGCCCTCCACATATTTGCTACCCAATTATTAACTAATCATTAAATCCACCTAAAATCCACCTTATGCAAAACACAACAAGGATGAGAAGAACACACAATTTTCAGACAGAAAGGATACAGAAAGAAAGTGTTTTTCGTCCACAGCATTCTCTTCAGATGAAGCATTATCTCAAAGACTGATCCTCTGATTCTTGGTCCATGGGTACAACGCACAAAGAGCTTCCATACATTTCCAAAAAAAGCACTTCTCTCCTACGTGCTATCTAAAACCCCTCTCTCAAAAAACACAATCAGGACAAGGCCATTTCCACTTCTGCTGAGTTACAGTAATTCTCTCTGAATTGTGACAGAATCAGTCATAGAACGCTTTGGGTTGGAAGGGACCTTGAAAGGTCATCCAGTCCAACCCCCCAGTCATCAGCCTGGTCTGAATTTAGGCTCCTTTCCATGACTGAACATGCTGTAGGTCAACAGCATGATTCCCTCACAGAGCTGGGAAGCCTACTTAGACCCCAGAGAAGCCAGCTCTTCATGTGCAAAACCTAACGGGACAGGTGAATGCAGTCCCTGACACAGCTTTGCAACAGCGGCTAAGAGGAGGTAGCTCGTGCGCACAGTCTATCGCTCTCTCTGTCATGCAGGACAGGTTCACTGCATCACCAAGGATGATGTTACCATCCTATACATAACACACACAGGTGCACCCTGCCCTGCAGCTTCCCTTCTGCTGGATGTATTTTGGGGGTACACAGATGACCTTGTAAAGAAAACCCAACATCACCAGCAACTACAGGCAGAAGCCACTTCGCTGAAGTGAGGCTGATATAGTTTCTGAGCATCCTTCAGTACGAGTAACACCTCCTTACCTGGGATGGGGCATGAGCCGGCGGTGCTGTGCCTCAAGGAGCTGCTGCTGGAGGAGGTATTGCTGGTGAAGCGCCTGAGGTAGGAAGGAGGGTCCAGCCACGTCCTGGAAGGGCAGGGCTGGCACTGGCGCCAGAGGCTGGTGCAGGGGGCCGCTGTGCTGGTGCGCGGGGGCCATGTGGGGTGTCAGCCCCGGCTGGGGCTGCACGGCGTGAGGCAGGGTGAAGTCGGCGGAGAGCTGAGGCTGGGGACCCAGGTGGAAATGCCGGCAGGAGGTAGCATGGGGATGCTGCGACCTTTGAAAAGGAGCACCTGGAAGAGAAGAGCATGGCTGTCACGGGGGCCGGCACCAGCCACAGCACACCAGCCTGTTCGTTGCCCATCCAGGGCAAGAATTGGGCAAACAGGTGTTTCTCTCCTCTGTCAAAAGGGTTAAGAAATAGAGAATGTCAGTTAACATTGGTTGTCTGTAAAAACGTTGATTTTGACTAATAGCTTTTCTTCTCCAGAGAACATTGGAACCAAAACATAAGTTTGGATTCAAAGTGACTTTTTGGCTCCAAGTTGAAGTGTATACTGATGAAAACTGCTCCAGCTTGTTTTGGTTTGCCTGTCTTAAAGAGAAAAAGAACAAAAATTTTAGTAGGGACTGTATTGATAGGACAAGGGCTCAGAGTTTTAAACTATAAACAGGGAGATTCAGAGCAGAGAGAAGGGAGAAATGTTTCACCCTGAGGGTGGTGAGCCCCTGGCCCAGGCTGCCCCGAGAGGTGGCAGCAGCCCCATCGCTGGCCCCATGGCAGGGCAGGGTGGGCCCTTGGGCCCTGCGCCCCCTGCGCTGGGTGCAGATGTCCCTGCTCCGGAGCGTGTTGAGCCGCTGGCCCAGGCTGCCCCGAGAGGTGGCAGCAGCCCCATCGCTGGCCCCATGGCAGGTCAGGTTGGCCCTTGGGGCTCTGAGCCCCCTGCGCTGGGTGCAGATGTCCCTGCTCCCTGCAGGGGGTTGGGCTGGGTGACCTTGGAAGGTCCCTTCAACCCCAAACAGTCTGTGATTCAATGAAAAAACCTCAACATTTTAGAAAAGGGGGAAAAAAAATCCGTGTTCTATAACAAGTTTCCATGGGTTATGAGCTCACCAAAGGTTTCAAAGCTTGCTGACTTCCCGTGCAGTTCATGGTGTTTCTTTTCTTGTCTAAAAATATTTCATAGGCAAGGAAATACTCTGTGCTCTAAGAAACTGTCTCTCGCTGACTACAGGACGTGAATGAGACACCTTCCACCTCTGAGAGAAAGGGATAAGACCCTGAATCTTTGTTGAGGCCCTTGAATAGCCCATCCTCGAGAGCTACAGACAGGGAGAGAGTGGCTGTGGGAAATACAACATGGACTGCTATGAGATCAGCCATGAAACTGATGGGAATGAGGAAGAAATGAGGTGTGAGAGATATCCATAGCGGAGGCTTTTTGCAAAACATCTGGCCCTGGCCTGCACCTCCCTTAAGATCTGTGCTTGGATGGGACCTTGGCCCAGTCTGTCACATTAATTCCTACATTCCCAGAGTATTTACAGGCATCATGACAAGACTTTTGGCTCTCAAACTGGGGAGAGACGCAGCTCAGAAATGAAGGATGAGACTTGAGTGAGACTATTAGAGACGACTCTTTGCTGAGTATGAGCCCCAGGATAGGAAACCTGCTCTTTTACAGAGTCTTTTAAACACATCATCTTCCTAAAAACCTGCTCTTTCTTTTTTAATCTTTGGGAATGACACAAAATATCCAGGAACAACAGCACCAAGAGACACTGAGTGTCACCCCAAGACACAGGCCAGATGTGCCCATGATTCTTTCTTTACGCAGATCCCTTCTGCTGGCAGGCAGAGCCAGTCCATCACAGCAGCTCAGGGAGCCCCAAGTGCTTTCTGTTCTTGTCCATATGGAAACAGGAGATGCACAAAGCAAGCCAGCTGCCAGCAAAAGAAACAACGGGAGAGGACCTAACAGAAACGGAGGGTTTGCAAAATTGTGCATAAGTAATTACACACAGCATCTTTAAATACAAACTAATCCTCTGTAATACCCCTCTGAGAGAGGCAGCGGGTAACAAGTACATGTGCCGCCAGCAGCAGAACTTCTTAAGGTGATAATTAACCGCCGGTTGACTGGATGATTTGGCTATTCTATTAATCAAAACCAGAGGAAGCGGGTTCAGACCCATCACTCCTCAGTGATGGAGCTGCAAACCCAGACGCAAGAGCCATCCACATACCCCGTTCACCCAGTGCTGCAGGTTATATTTGTTGCTGATGGTTTGGGACTGCAATCCACCGTACCTTACCAACAAGCAAAGGCTGAGTAGTGAAATACGGATCCTGCACCACCTTGGCCCATCGCTAAAGCTGAGCAACACCATAATCATGGGGAGATAGCCCCTAAGTGCTGTGTTTGCCGCATCCTTGCAAAGCAGCTCGTGGTTAATTTCTCAACCTCTATCGGCCGTGGGTCTCCCAACGGAAAACTGCTGCAGCTTGTCACAGGTGAGCCGTTTTACACCTCAAAGCCTTGATGGCAGCTGAAGACAAGGCGCTAGAGCAGGTTAAATTGTTAATCCCTTACTGCACACGCAAACACATCAGCCTGTGCCACCAGGCAGCAGGTTTGTTGTATTTCAGAAAAAAATTACTTAGGAGGACACGAGACAATGAAGCTTAAGTGATATTACCCCACATTTTGCAGCACATAAGTAAAGTAGAAAAAAATGGTCACCCATCATCTGCATCTCTCTTGTCTCTTGATGCCTGGTTCAACCTTAGCCAAGGATTTCTAGCCTTTTGCTGTATCTTGGGAGGCCTTAACCTGTTTTAACAAGGTATCTGCAAGATCTTTGATGCCAGAGCCACAATGAACCAGAGAGCACACGGTATGCAGATCATCTTGTCAAAGCTTTTGACTTTGAATTTGTCCTCCCACACCAAGGCGGTCCTTGTGAGGAATTTTGTCATACACTTCCCTGCAGCCCAGAAAATGTGAACTATATCTCTGATATCTGGGCAAGAAGGCACGCAGGGCCTGTGCAGAGCCAACATAACCTAAACTGAAAACCTAACCCATTTTGGTTTGGTACGGAAAGTTAATTTGCCTTATTTTTAGGCACTTGCCAATTAAAACAAGCATTTTGGGGTATTTTTTCTGGTACACACTGGTGCAGTGATGCATTTTCCTCCATAGGAAAAATACTATCAAGATGCAACCGAGACATATGATTATATAAAAGCCATCAATTTGTCTTAACATAATACACTATCTTGTGTTGTAATTGTTCATTCCCTGCAACTAATCCAATTGCTGATGAGGATTTTGACGGCAAAGCAGAGACTTTAGGGAATACTCTAGCAAATTTCTGCTTATTAGCAGTCATCAAATCATGCAGCTGGCATAACTGAACCTGCCTGCACGACAAAGAGCCAGTTCTTGCCAAGTATGGTACTGGTGGACCCCAGAAAGCCCTGACAAAAAAAATAACAGTGCAAAAGAGATCGTTACATTTCCGTGCTATCTGTTTTCATGTTCACACTCTTCTGCTCATCCTGTTTAGCCAGAAAGGGCCTTGAGGAGACTGCTTTCCAAGTTCAGGTGTGGATCTCCCATACACACGGTAAATCCAGTGTTGCCCTGCTGACACCATCTGAGCAGCCTTACTCCAGGTAGCTCACCATGACCAACACCAAAATCTGGCTCACAGGCACTCACCCCTGTTCAGTGCAATGGAGGAGCTCACATTAGCAGTGTCTGTTAACAATTACTCTGACAGCACATCTTCATTCTCTTTCCCAAGTCGCAGTTGGGCCCTAGATCGCATCTGCGTTGGAACCAACAGCGTTGCCCATAAAATGCTTCAAGAAAATTTGATTCATGGACTTAATTTGCTTTTTGCCTGGATAGTAATGTCTGCCGCAGCAGAGAGCAATCCATGACTGAAACCCAGTTCAGATAATGCACTCTGCCTTTTGTTTCCACTCCTCAGAACAGGGGCAGGGCTGACATTTTCATTAGCTGAGTTTGAGGACATTTCCTCAGCAAAGACGATGAAGTTGGAAAGTGCACCTACCAAGCTCCAGAGCTGCTAACTGCATCCTCCAAGAGCCACATTCCCCAATACCTGCCCCAGCAGTGGCTGCAGGAAAGCAATGTTGTTCTGGAATCAGCAGGGTAGAGATCTTCCCCCAGCTCAATGAGATAAAGTTTGGTCCTCATCCCACAGAAGGATTCTCCTCCTCCATTGGGATACTTGATTTTGCAGGAAGAGAGGTCAGCCAGATCTTGGACGTGTTTGTATGGCCTACCCCAACAGCACCTAGCAGGTTCATCAGCTTCAGTGGCCTTTGCTGCAAGCACTTGTCTTCCTCTGAAGGGAAGGGGGAAGGAAGCCCAATGTCCTTGCTGCAGAGGCAATGCAGTCCTCACCAGCCCTCAGAGCCTTTTTTTGATCTGAGGAGAGCTTGGAAACATGTGTCCCCATGTCCAGCCTACTGGTCAGGAGGAGGGGGACCACACTGCTGTATGAGGCTCATTGCTGTGTTCCTTCTGGTGTCATGAGCAACTTCAGCTGCTCCTACGTGGAGCCATGAAGGACTGATTTCCCTGGGCTCACTGTCAGGCTGCCCACCAGCCAGAAATCCTCCTTTCCTTGTCCTATTGGATATTCCTTTCATTTAAATGCTGTTGCTGTGACAGCTCAGACCAACATCAGATCAGCAGCTCTGAGATGAACAATGCATCAAATCTGCGTCAGTAAAGCAGACAACTTACTCCAGTTTTGTGCAGTCTCCCTTTAACTACCTGAGGCCAAACCTCATTGAGATCAGAGATCTCTGTCTCAGTGCAAATATCTAAACTGAGTTATTTCTCAGCAGAGCAGGGAAGTTTCTCCCCCCTCCCCTTCTTTGCCTTTCTTTCTCTCCCTCTCCATATTGGTTCCTCATGTTCTTCTATTGACCATTCACAATTGCAAGGTCTGTTGTCTTTCACAGCCTACCCACCCAAGCTTCCAGCTTGGACAGCCCTTGTGGCCTTATACTCACCTGACCTCAGCTAAGCCATGAAGGCAGATAATGCCTAAGCCTAGATAATCCAGGTCTAAAAAGTACCTTCCAAGTCTACAAGTTTGCCCTTAATACATGGAGGCAAAGATGGGATCTGGTGTAAACTGAATCAAGTCTTGGGCAAGCCAGGCTATCTGTGGGGTAGGAAAGAGGACCTATGTGGTCCTCTGACATGCCTGGTGCCAAGTTTGACCTGAAAGAGGCTACAGCACAGCGTGATGGTGTAGGACCATGTGGTTATGGATGCCCCATCTACCTTGTGTCTTTGGACAAGCACCAGCAACGTGCCCCTGCCTTGTGTGATGCTCTGATAGCAGCTGCACCCACTCCCCCTAGCTTATTCCATCACATCCCAAAGCCAAGGTCAGCGCCAGGTGTCAGGGAATGGGGGATTGGTACTTCATTAATTCCTGCCGCTGACAAAACAGGAGTGGAGATCAGTAGCTGCCCCAGCCGGTCAGGCTCACCTCCACAACCACGACAGACACTGTGGCTTCACACCATGAAGCCGGGCATCTGCCATGCAGCTGGGTCTGCCGTATTCCCCACACACAGCTCAATGACACCACGGCCCCATCTTCCTGGCTGCACTGTGTAGACGATCTTCAACTACAAAGCCTTGCGGGGAAGACTGCTTAACAGCTATTTATGAAGAGCCCAAAACGCTTATCTGGGAGATGGTGTTACAGGCTGCAGTCTCAAACCGAGGAAGTATAAATTTGTTTTTAGAAAGCCAACAGATGATGCAGGCATGTGGAGAGCTGAACCTGCTCTGCTGCTTGCTGCCATGCCGTTTCCACCCTTCGCTCACGCACACAGTGTTTCGAACACAGCGGAAACCCGCAGGGAAACTCATCACATCCTCCTCACCACCGCTTTCTCACTTCCACTTTTTCTTTTTTCCTGTTCTGCAGTGGTATTTGTTGTTTCTATGCATTTTCTGAAGCAGCCTGGACTTTTTTCATTGAAAGAAACGCTCCTGCTTTCTTCACACCCCCAGGTGAACCTGCAAACAACGAGTTTGTATATTTTCAGAGGCTGGATATGACATTGATACACAGGGATGGACTGGTATGATATTTCTGTTACTGGAGATTCTCCTTGAGCATCAGCAAGTTTTGATTATGCATATGCACGTGCAGATTTATCCATCCACCAATATTTCACCCAGAGAGGCTCAAGAGATCTGTGCACGCATTAAACACTGACCCATCTCAGAGATGCAAAGTCCCGGGATAATCCCTGCAGAGAGACAGGGAATGCTACCAGCTTTATCACAGGAAAAACCCAGAAAGCAGAACAACTTATTTCCACCTTCTTTCCTCATGGCAACAACATTATTGACAGTGAAGTCAAGCTACTGGTGAGGGATGCAGGATCAGGCCCAGAGCTGGTGCTGGGGTATCTCGAGTAGACAGCTGCAGCCCAGGGAGGCCTTCGAGAGGAAAACAAAATCTGTCTTACGCTGTTAAGCTGCCTGCGATGCATGTGGATTTTTCCCCTGGGTGAGGCAACCTGGATGGCTTGTTGAGGCATTCACAGTCTGTGCGAGCATGTGGGGGCTGGGGGGGTGGTGGGGAGGCGGGGGCTGTTTATACATCTCGATCCCATCGCGCTGGAGAGGGAGATGGCAGCTCTTGGAGAGAGCTGGCTTCACTCACTGACAGATTTTGCAGCCGTGGAAGATCTGCCCGTTGCAATCAGCCAAGCTGGGGAATGGAGCCACACTGTCTCAGCCATTTCACCCTGATTAGAGCCGCCACAACCCCTTCTCCTGCCCTGGGGAGGCAGATAAACCCCATAAACCAGAGCTACCCATGACACCTCTCCAAGCACCGAGCTCTGCAGAGATCCCACCAGGCTTTTAATAGCCCAGGCGCCTGCAGCTTGTTCCCCTGGACGTGTGTCAGAGCTCCCCTCAGGAAGAGCAACACGGTGTGAAGTGAGCATCAGCCCCGTTATCAGCAGGTAAAGGCTAAAACTGTGGGATGGCACACAAGAAGGACCACCACAGGGGCTTGCACTATGGTGACAAACAAGCTACTCATTGTCTGGTGCCGCCAGTCACCCATTAACCCTTTGCAAAGTATTTGTGAGTATACCCTCATTAAACCAGGTGAATTGACTTACTAATATGAAATGAGGGGTGGCAATGCATTGGAAAATTAAAAAATTTAATATATAAACCCCCGGACAAACCCATGGTGTATTCAGCTGAATAAAAATCTAGTGGTCTTGCACAGAGAGAGATACCGTACTGTCTCCCTCCTGTTACAGGGTAGCAAACTGCTGGGTGAGGAGATTAGGGCAGGGAGAACGGACAGGGAGGAGGAAAGAATTTGAGAAGTTATCAGAGAGGAAGGAATCTGTCATACTCTCAGCACCTTCAACAACAGCCTTCTCTTTTCATTTAGCAAACGGCAAGAACCATGCAAAAAATAGTAGGCAGCCAGCTCAAACCCAGCCTGCTGTCCCACATGTCTAGAGCCATGCCATGGGTGGCAGACCCCAGCACCAATCCAATGCTGGGCCAGGAGCAGCACTGGCACACATCAGCAATGGGTAAAAAGCATTTTAATTTGCATAACTTACTTGGCCGATCCATGCAGTGCCAGGGACCAAGTCAGGATGGAGCCCCTGCGATGGGCTAAGGGCTGGGTCCTGGCCGGAAACATGAAGTTTATCATCCTCCCACTCAGAGTCTTGCACACTTGATAGAAAAGGGCTTCAAAGGAGTTTAGGGGAATGGGCTTGAGATGTGCTCCCCCATCACCATTTAATGGTCATTGCCACCCAACAGCCCTTACTGCGCCCTGCCCGTATGGACCTCTGTGCAGGCACAGCACAGCACCGCTCAGCTCATCCCAAAATTCACGTGAACACACACACCACAGAGACTGCAGGTCACCACTGCCTGCTTATGCAATATCCATTCAATGTCCTCACACCCTGCCGAAGCCTCTCGTTAATTGCTGAGTGACATGAACTGGTGTGGCTGCAGCACAGGTTCCTGCACACCAGAGTGAAACCATGTGCAGCCCCAATGCACCCAAAAAAAGATGAGGTGGGACTCATTCCCAAGCCTGGACTCAGAATTTAACACAAAACAAAACAAAACAAAACAAGGAACTGCTTACAACTGGTAATAACCAGTGTTCATCAGCATATTTACGTCGGGGTAAAGCAATGTCAAGTGGTGAGGGTCATGAGCAACCAGAGCTAGTGACAGGGTATGGCCAGGTGGCCTGGACCCATCACAGGAGAGAGGTGGCTGTTCAAACATCACTGGATGAGGTTTTTTCCCTAGCTTCAGGGGGGAAAAGAAGTCTTGTTGAAGACGGTGGTTCACAGGAACGTGTTGAATTCAGCAATATTTTCCGAGGAGGAAGGAGAAACACTTCGGCAGCGTTGCTACACTTAAATCCATCTTCTTGCTTTTATACTTCACACTAGGTTTTAATTATAACTTTATTCTCATGTACAGCATTTGAGGGTGTATTTATGATTTTGGGACTGTCACACCAAAAAAAAAAAAAAACAAATCCCAAAAAAACACACTGAAAGAAAATGTTTTCTTAGATTTAATGCTCCCAGTTTCACTCCTCCTCTCCCAGGCTCTCGCGTGCCTGGAGGGATGGGTGGCCCCAGCAGCCTGGCTTGATGTTTGCTCTTCCTCCCCAAACTGTCCTGTTTCTCACGGGTGTGTGCCCAGCTCTGTGCATCTGCCAGGAAAGGGCACTGGAAGAAACACAGCTTTGGAGATTTTGCAAACCCCCTTTGCAACTTACTTATAACGTGTCATGTTTCTCTTTGCTCTGAAGACATTGGAAAAGTTGGAGAATGAGCAGCTGACAGGAACCACTTGCCCTCAAAGCCTGGGCTAAAAGCAGAGGTCACATCTCAGGTCTCACCAACACTTTTGGGCTGCTCAGTCATGCCCAAGTCTTTGCGGAGGCCCAGTGCTGCCAGAGGCAGACCGGGTTTGGCCAGTGCCTGAACTTCAGCTCTTGGGAGTTTGCTCACTGGCCATGCACCCCAATTTGCTTACCCATCCCTTCTCCACCAGCTTCTTTCCGGCCAGCTGCTATGTGTAACTCAAGTCCATTTTATGCGCCTTACAGTGGAGAAGGCAAACAGCATCGGCGCTTTTCCCAGTTTACTGGCAGGCACCTGGGCTCGATGGCTCTTCTCCAGGGCTTGGACTGTCAGCCCAGTTCACAAAAATAGTTGAAAAGGAAATTAGAGGGGGCCAGGAGTTCCTCTGGTAAAACGAGGAAAGAGACCTCATCTCTCTGCGGTTATAGAATCATGGACTCATGGAATGGTTTGGGTTGGAAGGGCCCTAAAGGATCATCTATTTCCAACCCCCCCCTTACTAGCAGGGTATTACATCCACACGAATTAGTCCTTGACCTGGAAACGGGAAAATTTACCAGGGGAAGGAATTCTCAACTTACTCAAAACATAAAAACAAAAAATCCTGACGTGACAGAGGTCTGTTACTTGGCTCAGCCTGCAAAGAGCAATGGGGAAGCACTTGGAGCAAGCCCTATCCTTGCCCCTGGGAATGTAAAAACATGCTGACTTGTGCATGCAGGAGCCTTCAACTTTGACAGGCAGCGATAGGCTGCAGCCAGTTGTTTGGAAAGGGAAATTCAATACTTAGGTTTCCAACATTTCCTTGCTTTCACAGTGTCCAAAGCCCACCCCAGGCATTTGGAACCGCTCAACACCTGCCTCAAAGCACTCTTAACTGCTCCTAATGACCAGCCAGAGAGCTTGCAGCAGCTCCCTCCTACCAGGAATGATACAGAGAACGTGCAGAAAAACGCAAAAAGCCAAAATCAAAAACATCCAAATGTACAAATGCAGCTTTAACCTTTCTCTGGAGAAGGCGTTAATGGGAAAATCCAATGCTCTCAGTTGTCTCTTGTCCCTGTTTTAGCAAAAGGCCTCCCGATCCCACCTGGTTGCCAATCTGCCTCTGCTCACACCAACCCACGACGTGCTGCAGCAGCTCAGAGAGGAGCTGAGTCCTTCAGTAAGCCTACACCCCATGGGCATTCAGGAACCAGGCCCTGGCGCAGCCCAGGGGATGGGACTGCTCTGTGCCACAAGGCTGTGGGGGTGCAGCAGCAGCACCCCAAATCTGTGCCGACTCCAACATCCCCTCTCACCTTAGCAGCTTTTGGGTGGGGACCGCTGGCGCTGGTGGGAGACCAGCCCTCTCGTCTCCACACACTTTGTCTCCCTTGTCCGTAGGGATTTCCAGCGAAGATTTCCATCCCACCCTCCCCTTACCATCAAAGAAGAGAAAGATGGTTTTTGAAGCGAGTATCTGACCTACTTTAAACCCCCCTGCTAGGGAGAGATTTAAGCATCATTCCTAAAAAAAAAAAAAGAAAAAAAAAGAGGAGTCTTTTTGTGGAGGATTATTCTTCATTGATCCCATTCATCTCTATTTTGCATGCATCCATTTCACCCCCACCCCATGTTTCAAATAGGGCTGTAATCACCAGGTGGGTTTTCCTGCTTGATGTATTTATCTGCACCTTAAGCCTGGAGGTGGGAGATCCCACCTGACACATCCACACAGCTCCAGAGCAAGTGGCAGTGACTCAGGGAGCAGGTTTGGGAAACAGGTGGAGTGTCTCACCATTTCTGGGAACAGCACAACAGGTTGGATGGGGGTGTTTTTCACGCCAGCCTTTCTTCTTTCCTGGCTCTCTGGCAAGTCAACCCTGAAGCCAGAACTTTTTTGACAGCAGAGCACAGCTCTGAGTTTTGTTTCCTCTAGCATCTGCAGAAATGTGCCACCAGAAACAGCTGTCTGACCTCACAGAACAAGTGCAGCCCTGGGGAACAGCAAGAAGCCAGGGTGGCTGTTAAAGAAAGGGAGGTGGCAAGTGCTAGGTGTGTCACTAGTGCTGCTGTTAATGCTGATGGCTGACAGAGTTTGTCATGATGAGAGGCAAGGGTGGGAGTCAGGGCATGGGACATCTGCTTGCAAAAGGATCACTTGATCCTGTGTTGGAGGTCGCCTTCTGTATTTCATCCTAAACCTTGCAGACACATGCCAAGTGTGGTACGTGGCATTTACTGCGCTGCACAAGACTCTCCGTGGGGTCAGGAGGGCAACACTGCAGCATGTGTGGTACCAGCTGCCCAGGGAATCCAATATACTGTATGGTCGCTCTTGTTTTTTTTTAGAGCCTACCCAAAAACCACACCAGAAAATGCCCCTCTTCACCCCACAAAGCAGAAGGCAGGAGCCGTTCAGTAGCTGGCACTTCTTCCACATGACAGAAGACAGGACTGTCTTGAAATTGTTAGGGTACAAAAAATGAAGTTAATCTCTCAAGAGAGCAGAAATGCTCCCCATAGGTGGGTCCATGAAGGGCAGTGAATGCGACAAAGTAATCAAACCCTTGTATAGCACCATAAGGTCCTATCCCGAGCTCACAAGCTGACTTTCCCCTCACCATGGGGGCTTGCACCAGTGGAGCTCCTGCAGTTTCTCAGTCCCCACTGGACCTCTTCATTTAATTAAATCCTAAGGGACTTGGGAGGCTAGACCACCACAAGTTGGAGGTACCATGCAGGAACCCATTTGCAGCTCCAGCACCATGGCAGTGACCAGGACTGTGGCCCACCCCAAGAACCAAGGCTGAAGAGAAGCTACGTGCGATGTGGTGGGTGTCCATGGTGAGCTGGCGCAGGTCTGGGAAAACCCCAGCTACCGTGCGTCCTGCCACGCAACATCCTGGCAATTCCCCTTTTACACTCTGTGAATAAGAAGTCTGTAGCTAAAAAACAAAGATCCTGGAAGTCTGTTGCCTATGAAACTTAATATTCTGAAATTTATAGGCATGTCTCACTCCAAGAGAGCTGTGTTTAAAGCACAACATGGGCTTTTCGACACGGAAATAGCTCTTACTTTACATTTCTGCATGACGTCCTGGCACGAGTTAGTGCCACTAATTCC
>NW_010411472.1:0-8727 GCF_000710305.1 Buceros rhinoceros silvestris | reverse complement strand
TCCTGCTGTAATCACATCTAAAGGAAAACTCTACCCAACCAGCTAGAAATATGTTAGGGCTAAATGTAAAGTCATCCATCTAATGAAAACCATACAGGTCCTATTTGTAGGTGGTAGGCTACCCCAGAGAAAGTGATTTTTGGTACAATTGGCAAACCAGGAGCTCTCAGAGCCCCAGAAGCATTTGAAGGCATAATAGTTTCCTATATAAAAAGCAGGAGACGGGGTCCCGTGGGAGCAGTAAGCCCCTTATATTGATGCCAAAGCCAGGAAGGAGGCTTGGAGAGGAGGCTGCACTTTGGAGGGAGGAACTGCAGGAGAGCCCTGTCTCCACATTAGAAAGACCAAAGATGAAATGGGCATGGTTGAGCATGGCCTGAAATGCTGCCTAGCACCAGTGGGGCAGGATAAGGCTCATCAGCCTGGTAATGAGCCTGACAAAATCCATTGGCCAGCACTGACCTGCAGCCAGTGCAGGCTGAAACACTGGCCACCACATACCCACGGCCAAAATCACCCTCTCAGCATCAGGGCTGCTAAAGCTGAGGCTGACTGGTTTCCTACAGGACATCCTCTTGCTCAGGCAGGAACCAGTTTTGGGGTGTGCAGTGGAGAAGGTGACAACAGCTGTGCCTTCCGACATGAAAATCCACCCACTTGTGGATACTTTCCCCTCCCACTGAAGCCAAAGGAGGCTGATTGCAAGGGACTCGCTTTTCCACCACAATGAGAACTGGAAATCAGTTTCCTGCTTATATCATCAAGAATATCCCACAGGGCTGCAGGTGGCCCAGAAGCAACCAGGTAGGATGGTGCAGGTACCGCTCCACATCACAGGCAGCACCTCATTTCCCTGCAATCAGCTTCTGAAATACCACAACTAGCTTCTAGCATCCCTGAGAGAGTTAAGTCTCAGTCATTGTTTCCATCCTCGATCTCACTTTTGAGGGGCTTGTAACTCTCGCTGTTTGTGCTCTCGTGAGGCCAAAACCTGGCACAGGAGCACACAGCCCAGATGCGGTTTTATTTGGTAATAAATAGCTTAAATCTCATAAGCTTTTTTTTTTTTTTGGCTTAAAGATAGGCTTAAAATAGGAAAAGGGATTTTACCCCTACCTTCCAATAATTTTGGAAAAGCAGCTTATACTGAACAACAGAAGGCTTTTTTTCAAATACACACAATTCACAATGCCATTTCTCAAATATCTTGCCTTTTTAATATCCTTCAACCAGCACGGTGCCATCATCTCAGCCCGCGATTTCTGGGGATGACTCGCGACGCCACATTATTTGGTCTTTGGCACATTAAGCCCGATGTTCAGAAGAGTTAAAACATGGCAAAATTCCCCAAGCCCTTTAATCAATGTCGGTAATGTTTGGAGGATGGATTGCTGTTTTAATTGCACCCCCTTGACATGCCTCTTTCTCTAGACTTCAGGCAGCTATTGCAGCCCAGCCCCTGGGCAGGCATCGGCTTTTGTCAACTATCCACCAGGATTTCAGGACTTTCAGACTTACCCCAAACCCAGACTTCATTCTACCGAGGCCAGCTACTTTCCAGTGGCCAAAAGCCAGGGAGATTCCCCAAGCCCCCAGCCTGAGGGCTTGGCTGACCTTCAAAAGTCCACCTCAGCTGGAGCAGAGAGAAAGAACAGTGATTTTGCTCATATGGTCAGCTCCAGACATCAGAGGGTCCCCAGCGAGATGCTGGGCTGCTGTCCAGCTGATGCTTTTATCCAGATTGCTTGGTTATCTGTAGGGCTGAAATTTTTTTGTGGGAGGCAGGATGGGGCTGCTGAGTATCAGAGCGTTGCACTGCCATGGGGACCTGGGCTGATTTTGGGTCAGGGTCATGCAGCGTGGCCTGAGGAGGATTCTGCAGATGTTAACCCAGGAAAATGTCCTTTCCATAGGATGAGTATCCACCTATCATCCCCTCTGGGCCATGTCCCCATTTACTGGGAGGGCAGATTGAAGGAAATCCTACAGGGTTGGAAATTTCCCCCCAAGTCCTCCATCTCAATACTGGGCTTGCAACTCAACAGCATGCACAGAGCGTCCCACATGTCAGCCTCCACAAACCCCAGCAGACCCGGTGAAGAACAACTTGCAAGAGGGGTATGGGGAATTTGCTGGCTGGAAGGAAGGCAGGCAGCTCATGCTGCAGAGCCCACCTCTTGTCCCAGAAGGTCCCACCAGAAGCCTGCCATCAGCCCTGCATACATGAAGCCTCCAGGAGGAATGGTGTAGCCCACACATGGTATGGATTTGCACAGGACTGAGGTGACTCACTGAATGAGGGAACGGTGCCTCGGAAGAAAACCCCCCGTGTACAGAGTTACACTTTGGGCCATCTGCCCTCAAGCAACACCAGCCATAAGCCGCGTTATTAGGAGGTGTTTCAGCAAGAAGTTGCACTGTGAAAATATTCACACAAGGCATAGCAATTGTCCCCAAGAAAGAAGCATCCCCCTGCTGCAGTGAGGCCATTGCAGGATTTTTCAGGTGGACAAGTTGCCACACTGAGTCCAAAGCTACCTCCAACCACAGCGAGGTTTTTCCACTTCTCGTTCATGTAAGATGGAACCCAGCTCCCACAGCTGGGAGAAAACACATGGTCCACGGTTGGGAAGCATTTGCTTAACATCAGGCCAGTGCCAGGTGTGTCTGCTGCAAATCCACACGTGCTGCCTTCAACCTGCCTGCCGGAAAGATGGCAGCAGTGGGTCTGCAGCGCCTGTGCTTGCCGTCAGTGAACGGCTTTTATTCCTTTTAGAGTTTAAGGCAATAGAGTGTCAGTAGTTAAACTAATCTCAAGAAGCACGCCCAGCCACCTCAGACAGAAGAGCTGTTGCAGAGCCGAAAGGTTAATCCACGTTAGTATTAAAGGCAGACACTACCAATAAATCCACAAAGAACCAAGTCAGGTGATGAAGGAGGCTCATACATAAACCTGCAGCCCTGGTTTAATGTCTTCTCCAGCTGCTTTGGGAGGAATGCGGAGCTTGAGCAGATGAGGAGGACGCAGCAGGAGGAGAGGGACCCCAGCAGCAGTGTCTGATCCCTCCCCTCAGCAAACCTCTAGCAATCTGCTCCCCATCAGATCAGTTCAGGCCAAGCTAAACTGAGCATTGCCAGGTGGGAAAGCTGGGTCCGGAGTCCTCGCACCGCACCAACCCCAACACCAATGCATCTCATGGAATGGAGAGCGTCGGGGACCTGGGGAACTTCCCCTGCTTCTCACATCGGGTTTTAGTGGTTCCAAGGGGCGTGAGGTTTAGCTGCTCCTCAAACTCCAAGACATCTGGAGGTTGTGGGAGACCTGGTGTCAGACACCAGAAGTGGGATTGGAGGAGAATTAGCGAAACCAGGCAGACCCTGCTGGGGAAGAACGCGCTTCTCAGCAGGGGACAAGCCAAACCAGCAGCCTTAAGTCCCCAGAAGAGAGTGTTACCAAGGAAATGGCAGGCGAGTTTATCTCTGTTTACCATTTTCTTTCAAAGAACTGTCTCCTCCAATCGAGCGCAGGAGCAAACCGCCCAGCCGGGACCTGAGCTGACCTCCCGTTGTGATCCTTACCGTTCCTGACAGTAGTTTTGCTGAGCCTGTTCAGTCAGAAACATTTTTCCTCTCTCGTGTGGATGTTGTTTTTATTACATCTACCTTGGAAACCCACTCGCTGCCATTTAGCATAACCAGAAAGCACAGCAGGAACGGGGAGGCCACACAGCCCACAGCCCTCCTCGACCAATAAAACCCCTTGCGGGAGCCAGTGAGCAGCACCAGGTTGCCACCGTTATCTTGTTGTCCAAAGCCAGCCTTGTTGTTGAGAAGCACAACTGGCATTCAGAGGAAATCCGTCTCCTGGGGCCCACTTAAGAGAGACAACAAAGTAAAGAAGAAGTTTCTGGTTACAGGGTGAAGAATTAGCCGTAAATTGTTTACAGGGGTGGTTAAGTGCCCCGTAAATACAAACAGCGGCAATGACTGGAGATGGTGATCTGTCACCTGGGGGATAGGGAGAAAGGTGAGGCGGTGTGTCAGGGAAAGCGTGTATCCCTAGGGCTTTCCGCACACTGGGCAGAAACCTAACTGATGCATCCACCCACAAGTTTTCAGTCACTACCCACCACATAGGAGGTGAGAGTTCTCTCATGCTGATGGGTTATTTCATGTCTGTAGGGTGTCTCACACCGGGTTTTAGTGGTTCCAAGGGGCGTGAGGTTTAGCTGCTCCTCAAACTCCAAGACATCTGGAGGTTGTGGGAGACCTGGTGTCAGACACCAGAAGCAGGATTGGAGGAGAATTAGTGAAACCAGGTAGACCAGCCATGCACGCCAGCAGAAAAGCCAAGGAGTCTGCCAGTTAATTAGCACGGTACTATTAGAAGAAGGTTGGAGGCCTTGGGGAGAAGCCTGCAGCCCTGCTGAGCTCTTTCGACAAGAGTCTACCCCCTTGGTTAAACAAATGATTTGACTCTGCTTTTCTCAGATGAAATTCTGTCCGGTACAGTTCCTGCACTGGCAGCTTTTATGTCAGATGAAGCAAGACCAGATTTTCAAGCGAAGGCAGGATACAGTGATCCATCTAACAGAGGGATGTCCCTTGCTGTTCCCAGGGACAGGAGTCGGGATGGGAGGCCAGCAGATGAACAATGCTCTGTTTCAAAGCTGGTGACTAAACTGCAATGACAATGCTTGGCAAAATGCCAAATTAATTAGAGCTAGCCACATCATCTGCAAGTCCCTTTTGGCTTTAAACATAATCTAAGAATCCTCCAAATTCACACACACCTCACCACCCTGACATTTCCTCTTGAATTTGCTGTTCCTGAAGTTGTGTCTCTCTTTCATAGGGGGCTTGTGCCGGTTTTAGATGCCGTGATTTTGAGTGTGTGGCAGAAGGAACTCGGAGCCTTTATAGCTCTTGGCCTTTTGGAGAGGATGGACTAATCTTTGGCTGATATTTAGCAGAGGCTTGCAGCACTACACACGACCTCCTGCTTGATATTGTTATGACATTTCAGCTTCATTTGTGAGACCATCTGAAATTTGTTTGATTCCGGTTCCTCTGCAGCGCCTTCAAGCAGACTTTTCATGCCACAGCAAATAATGGCACACCCAAAATAGCTGTTTCTGTACTTAAATGGCATGGCAGGAGGATGGCAAAGTGCTTGCCCAGTGCAGTGAGAACGGATCTGGTGAATGCATGCTTTATTACAGAGCAGGAGACAGGAACTGGACAGAGCACAGCTGACTGCGGCAGAAGAAGTGGCGGGTGGTGGACCCAGGGCCAGACCCTCTCCTCTGCACGTCTCCTGTGAAATACGTTTGTACAGCTGCAGGTTGCTGCCGTGCCATTCCCTTCCCTGATGCCTCTTGGTGCCGCTCCCGGCACTGAAGCCGCTGTTTCCCATATGACCAGCCAAGGTCTCCTACATCACTGCATGCTTGCAGGGCATTTATAGGTATCACCCCACTCAGGGATCCCACGCCAGTTAGTGTGTTATCGTGACTAGTAAGATGGACCAAAGAAGAACAGGGCTGAGTTTCTACCAGTAGCAGCCTAGGCACCCCTTACATGCACCATTTGTCCCAGCAGCAGGCAGTTTTCTGCCCTGCAAATGATGGGCAGACATGACCAGGAGGGCACTGGGTCAGCCCCAGGAAGGTGGGCAGCAGGTTTACAGATCATTAGACAGCTCAGCTTAGTCTATGTTTATCAATCCTGCATCTCAGGGAGTGGAGATCTTTCCTTCCCAAAGGATGACAGAGCACCTTTTACAACCCTAGACGTTCAGGAAGCGTTTAGAAAATCGTAATTCGATCTTATAGCTGGCACCGCACCAGCCCAGAGCTTCCTCCTGCCTCGAGAGTGATGTCTTAATCTGCTCCAGACTGAGGAGGGACCACATTTTCCCTGCCAAAAGTCTGCAATGCTGGGCTCGCTCTCCAGTTTTACTTTTCCCTCAAAAGCCCCATGCTCGAACCCCTTGCCTGTACCTCTCCTGCCTGACCTGCTGCACCAAGGGCAAGTGGGGCTCTTGGGGAGAGTAAAACAGGCAATAAACCCGGTTGATGGTCCCAGGCCAGACATTGACTCGTATCTTTTATCTTTGGCACTCTCAGGGCAGGAACTGGCCACTGCTGGGTCCCAGGCAGAGCCCAAAGCCCAGAGCCGCAGGCAGAGTTTGTCCTTCTTCCCACAGTCTCGAAAACCCCAGGGGAAGGGAGGAAAACAGCTGCTCCCCAGCTCATCCTGTGACCCAGCTGCACACGTCCTTGACAGAGGCCAAGTTCACCAAGCAGCATCTCAAAGCAGTGCAAGCTCCCACATCCTCAGGTGCATCATATCAACTCAACCTGCTGCCTGCACTTCCCAGTGGAGACCAGACTGCAACTGAGCACCGGGGGGGTGACCACATCTGCTCTGGGCACCCAAGGATTTTTAGCAGGTGACCATCCCCAAGGCCAGATAGGGACCATGGGGAGCTCAATCGCTGGAGGTGACACACCTGAGGAACCCCATGGGGCGATGGGCACATCAGAAGAACAGGGCCTGTGTATCTCGGTGGAGCAAAGATGACGAGGAGAGTGATGGTGATGGTTATGGGGCTGGAGATTCACACACCTGAGTGGGGTCAAGAGCAGCGCAAAATTTCCCACCCGTCCAGGGCAAACAGACCTCACCATGCTCATCCCCATGGCACAAAGGAGTATACCCATGCGGCTGTGAAGTGGAAAAATAGTTTTTTTAGTTCCACGTGTGACCCTTAGACCCCGAGGATTATTACTAATTACTAAATTCAGGTTATTTTGCTGTCTTCTCAGTGCTAAGGCTTTGCATTCCTGGGACTGCATTGTTTCCGTTACAGCCTGCTGGTGTCCGCAGAAACTTCAAATTAAATATCAGTCACACATTAAGGTCAGGCAGCTCAATTCCATTAACAGGCGGAGAGACTCAGCCTCCCTGTAATGAATGCTGCCCGCGCCTCCTAATGATAGCTGCAGAGGAACCGGGCAGCACCAGCACGCTGTGATTGGCACCCCACTGACACCGGGGGCCACAAAATTGATTTTTAAAGTCCATTCATCTTCTACAAATCATGGCTTAAGTTTTCCTGACCTGTGGCAAATCTGCATGAGCTGCAGTTGAAAGATAGAGCCAAGAAGAGGAAAGAAGAAATGAAAATCCACCAAAAAACCTACAAAAACCCCCAAAACTTAGAAGTAGATTTCAGCAGAGTTGTTCTGTCTCAGTTTCCAGCTCTCGGCTCCAGACATGTACTTCCTTCTGCCCCTCATTTTATGAGCAAGGTTAAAGGTTTGTCATCCCGCTGCCTGTTTCGAAGAGGGTGCAGAGGATTTAACGATGTACAAGATCCTCCCTGTTGCTGGATTCACAGATGTTGGGTCAGGACAAGTCCACCCTAGTCAGACTTACTGGGTGCTGGCCTCCATCTGCTTTTCACAGCCCAACAGCCACCAGCACTGGAACACCCAACTCCCCAACCCTTATGGTCTCCCCCTGACTGGGAAGCAGCTTTGAGGAGCTGACGATTGCACAGCAGAGAAACGAGCAGTGAAGGTCTCCACTCCACCACCTTCCTGACCCTTTACAGCATGGCCCGATGGCTCATTGCCGATCACACACACCATATATCTAGCGTCACCCATGGGCAAAGGAGGACCCATAAAAACACTTTTCCTACTCATTAGCTCAATTAACCCAAACCTGAGGGTGCAGCCAGCTCATCTCTGTACTAGACAAGTACAAGCTGCAACTTCTTATTGAGCCTTAATTTATCAAAGCCCCATTTGGGTAGGAAGGTGAGGATGATCTCTACCATCTACCACAACAACATAGAGAAGAATCTGACTTGGACTGAAGTCAGGAGCTGCTCTGCTGAAGCAAGATGACGATTCTAGTTGTGTGTGACTACCCAAGGTTCAACCAGCTGCGTGCCCAGCACCGTATTTTTGGAGACACTTTGGAAATGTAATTGGGGAGAGGGAGAAGAGGAGGTGGGGAAGAGGATGAAATAGGACTTTGAGGCACTACCACAGCATAAGGAGTCTGGGTTCCAAGCTGTAGGCTGTCACATCATTATTGCTGAGGCATTTGGGAGGTTTATAATAGCTCTTTTTAAAATTCATCCTTCTTAAAGGAAAACATGCATTCCACTCAGGTACAATAAGAGTTAAATACAGGCAGATCAGTTTAATAGCGTAGTTATGTCTATGAAAGTGACTGTAAAACTAACACCAAGGCATTTCTCATTAATTCCCTCTTGGTGACTCCAGATCCGATTTACTTCGACAAAACCCCTGCTATTGGGTAGCGGCCACGAATCTCCATGGCTCTGTATAAGCTGGCATTGCAAAATGTCACTGTCAGACTTGGAAAGTCAAGACCTATCAGCTACAGGGGGAAAGAAAACCTACTGATCAGGGCAGCTAGATAAGGAAGACGTACAGTTAGTGTCAGCAGCCAGGTTTTCCCCCAGGTCATTATTTTTAAGCAGATTTTATAGAGGACATAGGGCCTGAGTCACTCTTCCCACTTCTGCAGTGGGTGACTTTGGGAAAATGCCTCCCCATGGATTAAAACCAAGTAACTTTAAAACCATTCTTTAAAAAAAACTTTTTTATTTTTATATATGTATATATATATACACGTGTATATGTTTACGACACTAAGAAAGAATAGAAGTTTTTATCTTCCCCA
>NW_010411471.1:1113-1472 GCF_000710305.1 Buceros rhinoceros silvestris | reverse complement strand
GGCTTTCACGTTTAATCAGGGAGATCCCGAGCAAAGCCCCGGCGGCACCCATCCTCCTTCCTGCCGGTGACAAAACCCCACGCAGCAGCACGCAGGGGCCACCGGAGCCTCCGGAGCCGTGTGGGATGGCACTGCCACGGCTGCCGCGCCCCCCCGCCCGGCCAGCCTCAAGACGCTGGCACATGGAAGCACCCAGGGTCCTGCCAGACTCCCTGTCCTCGTCCCCACCACGAGCATCCCAGAGATGCCCTCCCCAAGGCCTCAGCTGAGCAACCACTTGGCCACTCTTGTTTTCCCATGTGCCACAGTCATTGCGGGCAAGGGGTGGCCAGCCAGGGCTAGTGGAGGGCCGCCCGGCG
>NW_010411471.1:435-928 GCF_000710305.1 Buceros rhinoceros silvestris | reverse complement strand
CGCAACAAATGGCTCTGCCTGTTGCTGAGCAGCGCCGGAGCTCCCTGCTGGTTCCCTCTCATCCAGTGCCAGCCGTTCTCCCCGGCAGATGGACGGAGGCACCCGCTGTCACCCATGGGTGCCAGGCAGGCACCATGGAGCGCAGGGCCTGGGTGTGACTGCCAGTTGCCAGCACACCTGCTGCACCTTGTCCCCAGGGCAGAGCGCAGCAGGCACACGCCACAGGGTCTGGCCACCCACTTCCACGGTGGCAGCACCCGGCAGGTCACCGCAAAGGGCATTTTGGGTGGGGGGACCCATCCCCAGAGCAGTCCCTCCCCTTCCCTTCCCCCACGGCGGAGCAGAAAAGGCAGTGAGGGAGGTTTCCTGGGTGGGGTGAAGGCACCAGTCCTGCTCCCATCACAGCGCCCAGCCCTGCTCCCTCAAAACTGGGCTGCTCAGAGCACGAGCTTGAACAACCACACCAGCATTCCCATTGGAGCCCCCCCCAGAA
>NW_010411471.1:0-286 GCF_000710305.1 Buceros rhinoceros silvestris | reverse complement strand
CCCAGAATGGACCAGTCGGTAGCAAAGATGGAGCCCACCGGCCAGGCCACTTTCGGGGGGCACAGGGCTGGTGGCAGACCCTGGCCACGTTGCCCCACGTGCCCTGCAGAAGACAATGCTGCTTTCGGAGTCACCCAGGACATCTCCGGTTGGGGGGACCCACCTTCTCCACCTCTCCCCACCCTCCTTCTCCGGAGCTGGTGGCTGCGGTGCGCAGGGAGGGTTTGGGGGGGTCTTACCTCCAGGGGTGCAGGGTTAGTAAGGGGCTGCAGGGGCTGCAGGGGCT
>NW_010411470.1:5414-5843 GCF_000710305.1 Buceros rhinoceros silvestris | reverse complement strand
ACCGAGCGTGATGCCCCGCTGCCTTGTGAGCTCCTGCTCTGCCACGTCAGGCCCCTGGGAGAACTCAGAGCTGCCTTTTACAGACAACACAAATGTCCCCAAAGGGTCCAGCACCGTCTCGCTGTACTGGTTCCCTCCGGGTGCTCAGAGGAGGGAGCAAAGCCCAAGGCTGGCAAATCACCGCGTCGTTCAGTGTTTGTTCACGGCGAAGGGGGCGCGGGTGCCTGCAACGCCCGGCCAAGGACGAGACTAACGGGGTGCGAGATAAGGGGGCACAGAAGGGCAGAGCTGTTCACACTCAGCAGCTGGAGGAAAAATACATCAAAAATTTAAAAAATGACAATCCAGCTTGTTACCCGAGAGCCTCACCTTGGGCACCGACACGAGAAAGTCGTGGCCCAGCCTTGCTGGAGCTGTCAGAGGAAGAAC
>NW_010411470.1:0-5267 GCF_000710305.1 Buceros rhinoceros silvestris | reverse complement strand
AGAGGAAGACCCACCCCCAGCACTGCTCGTCAGCCAGAGGCCAGGCCACTGCTGCGCCAGGCCACCAGGACAGGCTCGGCCAGGCCACTGGTGGTGTGTCTTGCCAGAAGAGCAGTGTGTGCCAGCACGAGGAATGATCCTGGCAGCAGGGTCCCGGGGACATGTGGCAGCTTGCAGCGCTCACCTGGGGCACATGGAAGTCCACAGGGAGGCCTGGTCTTCACCTGAGCTGAGACACCCTCGGAAGCCATGGCGGGAGGAGGACAGGCGCCCTGGGACAGGTCAGTCTGCTCTTTCCTGGTCCAGAATTCTACAACATTTCAAATCACCGTCACAGAGCTTGGAGTACAAGCCACTGGTTTCATTCTGGACTCCGAGCAAGTTCCTGCAGTGAAAGCACGGACAGCTGCTGATTCGTGCGCGTGGTGAGCTGGTGCTCTCGCCGTTCGCCTGCCCGCAGCCGTCACAGCTCTGGCCGGGGACTGGGAACTCCTAAGAGCAGGCAGAAGCATAAAAGCCAGACACTGGCGACGGCAGAGGCCGAGCTGCTGGTTCTAACACACTCGTTGTACTTTGTGAAGTCGACCTCCTGGATGGCGCAGACGTGGTCGACGCGGCAGGTCGCCTCGCAGCGGGTGAGGTCATATCTGACGGAGTTAAACTCGTGGTACTGCTGCAGGTAGCGCGGCTCCCTTGCTATCCTCTCCAGCACCGTCTGCATGGAGCGTGCGGAGCCGTCGGGGACCTGGAAGGCTTCTGTCAGCCGATACTCTTCCTCCCACACTGGGAACTCTTCCTCCTGCGTTGAGGCCATCATGTTGGCACGGGTCAGGTTCAGGTAGTAGGTCACCATCTCCTGCAGAGCAGAAAACAGCACGAGGACAGATCAGGAACGGCTCGGCCCGTGAGCAGGATCTGTGGCTCAGCCCCTTCATGGGCACCAGATCCTTCATGGGCACCAGACCCATGTTCTCCCCCAGGCAGCATCGCCCGCCCAGTGACAGGGGAGCTCCCTCCCAACAGGTGCTTCCTCCTGAGGTGTGAACCTGGGGACAGACACCTCAGGCCAGAACCTGCGGACCTCGCCACAGAAGGCCCCTGTTTCTCAGCCCCTCGCCCTTTTCTCTCCACTTCACTCGCTCCCCTGCCTCCCACGGCGTATTTTAGCATTTGGTCCCCACGTGAGAGATGTGAACACCCACAGAGCTGCTCTCTCCACTGCAAGGACCGGCACAAACACGCCACCCAAAACCTCTCTGAAAAGAGGCAGAGGAGACAGAAGCTACCCCTGCAGTTCACATTCCTCGCAAAGGAGACGTTCGGTGAGCAGTGGGACCCTGCTCGGGGCGATTTTCTGGATGGTCACAAGGTTTTGGAGGGGGTTTGACAAGTCTGTCAGTCCTCAAAGGGAAGTTCTGTGAACCATGTTACGGTAACGGAAGTGCGCCAGCTGAGGACTTGGAGAACATGACAAACCTGCCCTGTGCTGCCCTGGGGAACACACCCCAGCAGCAAGTCCTGGCCCGCTGACCGCGGGCACCTTGACACAGTGACATGCTCACTGAGCCTTCGTGCCAGCCATGGGGCTGAAGTGTCCTGGCTGAGGTCCTCTCCCACAGAGCCACCCGCCTCCTGTCGTCCCGCCTGTTCAAACTGCACGGAGGAATGAAAGCGGCATGTGGGGATCCCCTACCAGCACGTGAAGGGTGTCTGGATCATAGTGGACCACCCGGATCCCGGGGTTGTTGGCTCCGTTGTTCACTCCAGGCAATGTTGTTTTCCAGGGGGTCACTCCAGGGGCCAGGAACATGACGCTGACTGGAGAACCTTAATGGACAGGCAAAACAACTCATGAACGGGAGACCTGGGCTGGTATCACACCCTGCCCAGTGGGTGCCCTGGGAACCCAACTCCCTGCGAACAGCAGCCATCACCACACCCAGTCACACCAGCACACGCAGAAAGACCAGCGCATGGAGCAGCATCAGGACCAAGCATGGGGCTGCTGAGGCCCACCACAGCCTGTCCAGCGCCGTCGACGATTCTCGCAGTGAAGGCATGCAAAAGAACCCTGCTCAGCCAAGGCGACCCAGAACACCATCCACAGCCCCGATGCAAAGACTCGTTAACTGCTACTTCATGTCTCGGCTGAGCAGGGAGCATCGACAGGGAGCAGGCAGGAAGCTGCAGAGCACTGAGGGGAACGAGAATTTGCACAGGAAGGAGGGCTGGCGCCTCGGGCTGGGGGTGCCACTCAGAACCACTGCTGTCACTGGTTGACCAAAGCATTTCACAAGCCTCTTCTGGCTTCTCAGCTGCACAGTCACCAAAAACTCTCATCGACAGTACTCCCCGGGAGTTGGCAGAGCTGCCACACCAGAACCGGTACCTGTCTCACTGTAAAACATCCTGAAGCTGTCGGTGTGATGGTGCCCAAAGAACTGGGCAGCAATGACTCGGTGGTGCTTCAGCACAATTTTCAAGTATCGTTCGTTAAAGCCGCTCCGGAACCAGGGCTTGCCTCGTTTCTTCTCGAAGAAGCCAGGCGGGACGTGCCCCGCGATGTAGACCTGCCAAAGGGCTGTAGTGAGCACCACGGAGCTCCGGCCTGCTGCAACTGCGCGGAGGGGACAGCTCCAGCCCTCCACACTTCTTTCAATACCATTTCATCTGCTCTAGAGGCATTGGTCAGTGTTTCCTCCAGCCACTCGAACTGTCCCCCAGGATCGTCCTCACCAGCCGTCTCGTCGTTCTGGTCATAGTACAGATTGGTATTGAGGACCACCATCCGCCCCCTGCTCCTCGGGCCGGGCAGCTTCTCGCTGTAGAAAGCTCCTGGAAAATGCAGCCAACAGGGACAGAGCTGGAGGTCTGGTCAGGCTGATCACTGTGACCCCAGACCCCTTTTTGTTTCCAGCCCTCTCAGCTCTCCTTGGCAGGAGCCAGAGCAAAGTCGCCGCCTGGACAAGGTGCCAGCTGCACTCTGACCGCTCCAGGGTGGGGATTTGGAGCGACTCTCCCCTCTGAGCCTCTCCGGGTGAGGGGAGGCCCTGCATGGGGACAGGGAGCAGCACCAGGGGCTGGGCAGCTCGAGAGAGCCACAGAGCTGCCTCCCTCCTCCAGCTGCTTTCTTAAACCATCTTTTTCCTTGCGCTGCAGCTCCCCACGCTGCATTCCCTGCAGGGACACCCCCCAGTAACGAAGGAGGGACTAAGACATAAAGAAATTTCCTTTCTCAGTGTTAGAACTCAGCAGTAAGTTGGACCACTCCTCTGCAAACACTCTACCAAGGCTGTTGCTCTGAGCACAGAAGCAGGGAAAGCCACTCGTGGTGCCCTCCCCACCTCCCCAGACACCACAAACACGACCAGCGGTGCCAAACCTGCTCTGAAAAGAGAAGCGGAAGCATCGTTCAGCCAGGGACGCCACAGTTCAGCTGTTCGGTTGTAGATCCTGTGCTCCTTCCCTGGAAACTGATTCTTGGGGTGGAAGTCGTGGTTGCCCATCGCCGCATAGACTTTGGTATCTAGAGGCAGAAAAGGGGGCGCAGAGGAAGCTGTGCTTGCCCTGGCGCTCTGCAGCGCCAGAGCTCCCCGAGGCACCCACACACTTGAGAGCTTTGAGAAAGTGAATCCCCCACAGCGCGGTCCTGGGGTTGCACCGACTGAGGGTACAACACTGCAAGGACTGTCCCTCCTTGGGACAAGCCACCTCAGAGCCACAGCGTTACAGCTGAATCACCGAGCTTTCGCCATCCATAACCTCCTCCCCCACTGCTGACAGGACTGAGCCTGAGGACATCCTGCAGCCTTTTCTGTCCCAGTGACCAGTTCCAGGAAAGTTTATTTTCCTCCCTTACGAGTGAGTTACCCTGACACAAGCAGCCTGAATCAGACCCTCAATTCAGACATGCCTCAGGCCATGCGGCAACTGGGAAGAGGACAAACAAGTTCCAATCACCACAGCCCTTCTGTGCCCTTCCCCTTCCCTGGCAAGCTCTTCCCAGGAGACTCTGTGCCCTTCTCATCCCCTCAAAACTTACCTGGAAACGTCTCCCTGATCAGAGAAGTCAGATTCTCTATTATGTGCAGAACCTTTTCTTCTCCGAGCTTCTCGTTGGGGACGTGAGGAGTATCATCTCTAGAACAATAAAAGCAGTGCAGTCACTCTAATCAGCCAGGCAGAACAACTTCCTGGCTTCTCTTTGTGCCTCCCAGAAAATAAAACTGACGCTTGTGGGGCCAGCGCTGTGTTAACTGCAGGAGTTTCAAGGATTCGCTCAAAGTGAAAACAGGCTCCACTTTACCTTGACAAACCTGCACCCAAGGACCTGAGGCGGAGGCTCCCCCTGTCTCAGCACAATTAGACAATAAATCTGACTGGGAATACTGCAAGGACAGCACTGTGCAATCTCAGGTCACCAGCTGAGTGGCAATAGCGAGTGCAAGCTCTTCGCCAGTTGTCAGAAGAGCAGAGGAACAGCAGAGGAACAGCTCTCATGACAATGAGACAGAAGAACGTGCCCCAGCAGCGGTCACCCAGGTCTGCCCCCGCCAGGCACAGCCAGTGCACCCTTCTGCGTTCTCACTAATATGCTGATGGTGTCTGTAGACGACACTGGGCTGTAGCAAGCCCAAGAAGATCAAAATTCACAATGATGTCAAAGAACTGGCGGAAATGGTTTGAAGGAAAAAGGAAAATCAACACGAAGTCATAAGGACCAGTAACTTATAGGATCAACCATCCAGAGAGACAGAAAATGAGACCTGGGGTCAGGCAACAGCCCTGCAATGGGACGGGAGGTGAGGCCAGAGGGCAGGCGGCTGGTGCTCTGCTGGAGGAAGAGCAAACCTTCCAAGAGGACGCAGACACAACAATCATGCAAAATAAAGCTTTTTCTGTCTGCAAGCGCTATGGAGGCCTCCTGTGGAATAGGGCCCCACTTCTGGAGCCCACACATGGAGAAAATTTTGGGAAGGTTCTTCATACTTCTAAAGCAAAACAGCCCCTTTTTGGGACGAGTCTCCCAGGTGCCTCTTTCCAGTCTGAAAAAATGCCATAAGCCTGTTGTGCCGGCAGGGCTCGGTGCACCCACAGAACCAGCACATCCCGTTCCCCAGGGCCCTTCAGGTACTCAGAGCCTGTGTGAAGTCAGAGCTGGCAACACTAAAAATAAAAGGAAGGACGGTGAACTGGGATCCTTTCCTTACCTCACTGCTCCTCACTTGGGCTTGTCGGGAGCCTCTTGCTGGCGCCCAGAGCCCTTG
>NW_010411469.1:1632-2394 GCF_000710305.1 Buceros rhinoceros silvestris | reverse complement strand
AAACACCAAAGATAAGGTACAAAACATGTCCCGAGCGCAGTAAAACTCCTGCTAAGGCCAGCTGGGCGCACCGGGAAAACACTGTCATCAGCAGGTACCAGAGAGTCCTCTCCCCGCCCTGGCCCCAGATAAAACGTTTTTTGGCAAATACTGAACGACCCCTTTATGGAATAAATCTGTGCTGTTTTCTTCTTCCCCCCAAAGGTGCGTCTCCCAAAGTGGTGACGTACCCACTTTAGGTACCAGAGAGTTCTCTCCCCGCCCTGGCCCCAGATAAAACGTTTTTTGGCAAATACTGAACGACCCCTTTATGGAATAAATCTGTGCTGTTTTCTTCTTCCCCCCAAAGGTGCGTCTCCCAAAGTGGTGATGTACCCACTTTATATACTTATACTACAAGTATAAAAATAGAAATAAAACTTGAAATAAAACCCAAACTCAACCCCCAAACCCAAAGGCAAATCTCCAAACCCGAATTCAAGCTCACACTCATGTCCAACTCCCCGCACTGCCCGGGTCCGGCAGTCTGCTCAGTAAAACCCTGGTGAAGCTGTGGGGGAAGTGAGCGGCACCGCTCCCCTTCCACGGCATGTTGGTGATCACGTCCAGCCCGTGGTGTCTCAGCACTGCCTGGTCCGTCCCCCCACGCTGGCCCGGCAGAGCTCCGTTCCCCAAGGCGCCGTCTCGCCAGAGCCATCAATCCCCAAAGATCCAGAGGACGTTGACTCCAGATAGGCTGAGGTTGATCCTCCTGCAAGAGAC
>NW_010411469.1:1154-1505 GCF_000710305.1 Buceros rhinoceros silvestris | reverse complement strand
TAGCCGGATGTGGACCCTCCTGCAAGAGCCGGCCGC
The DNA here is from genome assembly GCF_000710305.1 of Buceros rhinoceros silvestris. Lineage (NCBI taxonomy): Eukaryota > Metazoa > Chordata > Aves > Bucerotiformes > Bucerotidae > Buceros > Buceros rhinoceros. The sequence continues at coordinate 1,469 of NW_010411469.1, read as the reverse complement.
CCCCACCATCAGCGGTGGGGAACGGCTGGTTCCGCGGCATGGTGCAGCCGTGCTGCGGCAGGTCTGGCTGATGCTCACGCCAGCATCCCCGACTCCTTCGTCTTGATGATGTACAGGAACATCAGCAGCGTGTGGAACATGTTGTCCCTGCCTTGAATGCGCGGGGAGAGAAATCAAGTGACCGAGGGGAAATAGCGGCAGTAAATACTGGCAAAAGACAGAAGGCGGGTGTTTCTGGGTGACCCTGGGGAGCGGTTTGCAGAGCCGCGAGACAGGGACCACCCGGATGTCTCCAATCAGAGAGTTTTGGGGTTC
>NW_010411469.1:0-286 GCF_000710305.1 Buceros rhinoceros silvestris | reverse complement strand
CCCCCACCCTCCCAGATTAACGGGCTGATTAACAGCCACTGATTAAGCATCACGGGGTGGGGCTTCTCTTGGGACAGGCCCCATCTCCCCAGTTAAACACTGGGAGGGGGGCAGAGTGCGTGGAGGCGCCTGCAGACACTTAGGCAGCAGTCGATGGGCAGGTCCGTGTCCCGCTTGCAGTCCTTGAAATTGCCTCCTCGGTTCCAGCGGACGGAGCTCATGCACCCGCCCTGGGACACCTCTGAAAGCAGCAGTGTCCGTCCCGTTACGGGGGTGAAAGTGTCCC
>NW_010411468.1:4693-4951 GCF_000710305.1 Buceros rhinoceros silvestris | reverse complement strand
TGAGATAACGAGGGAGTTTCTTTTTTGTCTCAGTAAGATTTAAATGAGCCTGAGAAAAGCTTCGAGGGGGTAATTCCTCAGATGGGGCTGTGCTCGCCCTGTCCCCGCTCACCAGCTCAGGGGTGTCTGTGGGCCGGATGCAGCACCTGACCTGTAACCACTAAGTAAGGCCCTGCTTTAAGTAGTCGTGTTTTCCTGGTGTGGGTAGAAAAGGAGCATTAGTCTTTGGAAAGGAACGGGCTGAAACGTGGCAGGTCA
>NW_010411468.1:3602-4568 GCF_000710305.1 Buceros rhinoceros silvestris | reverse complement strand
GGTCACGCTGGGTTTTCTGTCGATCGGCTGCCAAATGTTGTGAGGTGTCAACTGCGACTCAAGGATCCCACCGGTTTCTGTCTGTCCTGGAGCTTTTCACAGCCTCCTGTCAGCATAAGGCCTTGCTTTTTTGTTCGGGTTTATTGAATTTACAAGTCCCCTGATGGTGCATGTAGGCGCCTCTCTGCTGTGGCCGGTTAGACTTGGTGTTGGTTTGTCCTTCCACCCTCTCTGTCGCTCTTGCCGGTTAGCTCTGTCCTGGCTGGGAAGTCTGCGCGTCTCGAAGCGTGGAGGCAGAACTCTCGGTAACGCTCCAGTGGAACACACGGACGGGCTGGAGAACGTGGCGCAGTGGCTGGGGGTTGTGGCCGAGAACTGTCAGTGGTTTATTTTTTGTTCGCACCCCCCGTGTTGGGCCTGTGCCGGCAGAACTCGTCTGGCAGCGAACGCACTGGGCCGCGGCAGGGAGTGACAACGGCCTGTTGATCCAGGGCTGGTTAATTGCTGGTTAATGAACTTGGTCTGGGGTCCAAGTTCACGCAGTTTCACTTACTGTTTGCAGACGCTGCAGCATCCGCTGCGAAAGGAGCGGCTCAAGCTGCCCAGTAAACAGCGAATGGTGACATTTGTGCCGTTCCAGCTGCAGAGGAATGTGCTGAGCCCTGTGTTCGGAGCTGGCTGCCGGCGCAGGCAAAAACGTTCCCTCGAACAGGGAAGCTGGGAGGAGCCGGTTCCTCCCTGCTGAGCGGCCGCCATAGGGGGTGACCCTGGTGGGACACAGGATGGGCTAGAAATGTTTCTGAAACCAAACGTTGTGTAAACGATGTGGATGCGGTTCTTTCACAGCCGGGGATCTGGAGAGTGCCACGCAGAAGAGGGGGCAGCAGCCTCTCCGAGCCCGTTCCTGGGTCTCGGTGTTCCCTGTGTCCTTATCGACCGGGGCGGTGCCAGTGGGTTGCTGGCCCC
>NW_010411468.1:3008-3497 GCF_000710305.1 Buceros rhinoceros silvestris | reverse complement strand
GCCGTGCCAGTGGGTGGCTGGCCCCAGTGGCAGAGAGGGCCTTATCGGGGTGTTCTGTGGTGGCTGGAGGAGCCGTCCCGGGTGCCTTATCAGAACAAACCGCGTGGCTGGTGGCTGCTCCTCCTCCAGGGAATCCCTTGGCTTTGTTTAAGGGCTGGGGCCAGTTCAATGGAGCAGTGGTAAAGAGAAGCAGCATTATTTTTAGCAGCTCTTAAAGTCTTTCCCTGCTGAGCGTGGCTTTGCCAGCATGGGTTGTCGTGTGGTGGTGTTTGCCCACAGTGGCTGCTCTGCCTCAGCCGTGGTCGGGGTTGGATCTGGGGTCTGTGCTTTCTCAGGCGCTGAAATGTGGAGTAATTTCCTTCCCGGATCTCAGCGCTCTGGGCTGCTGCTCGCTACGGCAGCGCAGTGGTTTGTGAGGTACAAGTTCTTCCCTGACACCAGGAACTGCAGGAGCAGCGGGTGGTTCACGGTTCCTAAGGAGAACGGGTT
>NW_010411468.1:1534-2893 GCF_000710305.1 Buceros rhinoceros silvestris | reverse complement strand
GGAGTCCTGGCTCCTCTCACGCAGGCTATGCCAGCACACTCCGTTTTTGGAGTTAAAGGCCCAAGGGTGGCCGTGGCTCTGTAATGAGCGTGGGGCTGTAGTGCTCCGGGACTGCCTGCTGTGAACCCCAGACTACACCAGTAACGGCTTCCTCAGCCCTTCCGGAGTGACGGTGATGCTGGGATGAGCCCATGCTGCAGTTCCCTCCCCGTTTCTCTCCTTAGGGCAGTTTGGCCCCTCAAGGGGGCAGAGGAAGCCCCCAAATATGCAGCTCTTCAAACGCTGGTGTCCGAGGGCCGCTCTTTGGGGAAGGCTGGTGGTTTTGCTTTCACTTCCCCCAGAACTACATCAGCTATTACCCAATACCTCGTCTCTCCTGGGGATTAGTTTGTGTTATCCAGATCTGTTCTAACGCCAAGTTCCAAACGGGCTCAGGCTTAACCAGGCACCTTGCTAGCCTGGTGGGGGCAAATACTGGTGCTTTGGGGTCTCTTGGGCTCCGTAACCCTGGTGCGCGTTCAGAATGGTGGCTGCAGGAACCCTCTCTCCCGCACCGTCACACCGAGGGCTCTGCAGGTTTTAGGTACCACGTTCTCTTCTCACTCCGTATTTCTTCTCCCATAGGACTATATTTGCCCACGGTGCGAATCTGGTTTTATTGAAGAACTTCCTCCCTCTCTCCCGCCCCGTCACACCGAGGGCTCTGCAGGTTTTAGGTACCACGTTCTCTTCTCACTCCGTATTTCTTCTCCCATAGGACTATATTTGCCCACGGTGCGAATCTGGTTTTATTGAAGAACTTCCTGAAGAGCCCAGGTAACGTGCTGTGCCTGGGATGGACTCGGTCTGCTTTGCTCGTCTCCTCTCCCTGGTCAAAACGCAGTGCTGGATGCGGAATGCCCCATTTTTACCACTTCTGCCCCATATTTGTCTCCTCTTTCCTCCCTGTGGGTGGGAAGTGCTCAGTTTGTGTAGTTCACAGCTCAGGGTAACTCGGCCACGGGAATGCCGGGTCACGCGGTGCCGGGGGGCAGTGGGGTGCTGTAAGAGGAGGCTGTGACGTATGGCAGCTCGGAGCGGGTTTGAGACGTCAGTGTAGGGAGAACCCCAGGAGAGGGATCAGCGGAACCGAGCATGTGCGTACACTTCAGCGTGATTTAGTAACTCGGTATAGGGTACGAACGGCGGAACTTAGTGACCGAGACTTTGGACTCTGCACTGGAGCAGCGAGATCTGCGTTCACGTGCTTGGCTGCTGACTCGGGGCAGGTCGGCTCCCGGGCAGCGTCAGAGCTGTCAGAGTGGGAGAATCAGCTCAACACGTCCGTGTGCCAGACCACGGCTGCGAGCGGCTCGGGAC
>NW_010411468.1:0-1342 GCF_000710305.1 Buceros rhinoceros silvestris | reverse complement strand
GAGGCGCTGCCGAGAGAGGTGGCTGTTACAGACAGAGGTTTCTGCGCTGAGAAGGTGACGTTAGACCTGACCGCACCAACCTCAGAGGCTGAAAATCAGCCCTGGCTCATCCCAGCCGTGTTGGTGTGACCTTGGGAGGGTCACGTAACCGCCGAACCTCAGGGGTTTGGTACCACGAGTGCCAGAGCGTGGATCTGAGCAGGAAATGAAATGTTCCTGCAGCTCTCCGAGCAGAAGCCTGACAGCGTTACGAGTGTTCTGAGTAATCTGTCCAGTTTGGTCACATGCCTCTGCAGCAGGGAAGTTCCTGTGATTCCAGACCAGACACAAGTGTGTTTGGTCATCGCGACCAGGGTCTGTGCCTCAAGTCTTCTCTTCCTGGTGCTCCAGAGGGTTCGCTGGTTGGTTTGAGGTGGATTGGACCTGATGTCCATCCTCACTTGTCCTCGTGGTTTGGTCACTTCCCTGCAGCTTCATGAAATCGGAGTCCAAAAGGGTGGGGAGAGATGTGGGAAAACAAAGGTTGCAGGGAGGGAAAATGGAAATGGACCCTGAGAACCTCAGCAGCGGAGGGCGGGCTTGCTTCCGTGCGGTGCTGAGCCTGCCCCGGGTGGGAGGGAAGGTGAGCAGAGCTCTGGGGAAGCTGTTAGGAGCAGCCGTGGCATCTGCTTGGGTCCCTCACTCCCCTCTGCTGGGAAAGTCTTTCCGTAGCACCCTCTGAGCTTACCAGTGCTCTTCCTTCTGCACAGGAACACCGAAAATGAGACCAGCTCCTCCACATCAGCTGCTGACCAGAGCAGGCACCCGTTTGAGGTGAGCGAGTCCTCTCTGTCTCTTCCAACGCTTCCTGCTTTGCCCGTGGAGTGTTTTTCCATTAGCCCATCGTTCAAACGTTCCCCGGATTCTGACAGCATTTGGGAGAGGAGGTACCAGCATCATGCTGCTGCTCCTGAGATCTCTGCCTGTCGCATTTCTCCTGCCTGTTTTTAATAGGACCATCCCTCGGTGCTTATTCCGGTGCTGAGGGGGCTACGCTGGGAGCTGGTGAGCTGTCTGGGTGTGTTGCTATGCAGTAGCCTCGGCTTAACACACAGCAGTGAAAGAGAAACCAGGGAGGCTGCAGTTGTTCCTTCCCTCTGTACGCAGTTTCAGTCTGTCTGTCCCTTGCTTAGGTGCCTCTGAGCGAGCCCCAACCCCCCCGTGCCAGCCAGGGCTGCTGAAGTGCCGGCCCCGGAGAGACTCATCGCTGTGGAAGGCACAAGCGCTGAGGGTGGCTTCTCTCCTCGTGACCGCCTGTTCTCTGCATTTCTCCCTCCCAGAACGTGGATCAGCACTTGTTCAC
>NW_010411467.1:1651-2686 GCF_000710305.1 Buceros rhinoceros silvestris | reverse complement strand
CCTTCAACCCAAACCAGTCCATGATTTGATGCCACTGGCCTCGCAGCATCGTCCCTCACAGCCAGGTCCCCTCTGCTGCCCCGCCCCAGCAATGCAAAGCCTGGAAGAAGCCAAGGAGCCCCACAACACCCCAGGCTGAGCAGGGCAAAGCTGCTGCTGTCACTACCTTGTAAACACAGCCCAGTGATGGCTGCAGGGGACACGTCACCAGGTGCGTCCCCACGCCGATCATGTCAATCTCGTTCCCCTGGTGCAGCAAAGAAGACAGTGGCCATCAACAGCGCAGCCCTGCCGCTGGTTTTAAAGCCTATACTGCAACCAGGGCCACTGGGGCGGGTCAGAGGATGCTCTGCCTGAAGGTTCCCAGTGTCTGTCTGTCCATCTGTCCCACCCAAGCCTCAGCAGCACTGGCAAAAGCCAAGGTGATGCCCCAACCCCACCAGCAGCCACCTCACCTCCCGGCTGAACTCCTCCAGGCTCTGCTCGCTGATGTTGTTGCTGATGGCGATGGAGATGGTCTCAAACCAGGGCACCTGGAAGCTGGTGAGAGCGCCAGGTTTGGGGGGGACCTGCGATGGCTCCAGCCTCACCACAGCGAGGTGCTGGGTGCCCAAAGTGGAGAAGCGGGTGACCAGAAACCAGCCCAGCCTTGGTGAGGGACTCACCGAGCGCCACAGGCTCGAAAGACTTTGCGGATCTCCTTGGACTGCTGGGCCAGGTCCCCGCTGTCCAGCCGCACCCCAATGGCCCGGTAGCCCAGCTGGTGAAGGGCCAGTGCCACGGCACAGAAGTTGGGCAAGCCACTCCTGGCACAGGCCAGGAGACAGTCAGTGTCCCTTGCGTGGTGGGACAGGGCCTCAGGGAGGATCCAAGCCCTGTTTCAAGGCCTCCAAGCAAGGAGGGACACGGCCATCCCCACCGTTCTCACCTTCTGACGCAGTATGTGTCCAGCAGCCCCTGGAAGTCATGGGGGAAGGCGATGGCATAGGACACGAAGGCGGCCAACTCGCCCCGGTTGGCCTTCTCCGGGGGGGT
>NW_010411467.1:592-1545 GCF_000710305.1 Buceros rhinoceros silvestris | reverse complement strand
CGCCAGCAGCTCACACACTCGCCGCAGCCATGACAGGGCCAGGGCCAGCAGATCCACCGGTTCTCCTCCTGCCAGCGGTGACAACTCCTGGACGGGTGACACGGGCTTCACCCACCTCCACTGGGCAGAGTGTCCTGTCCCCATCCCCATCCCCATCCCCATCCCAAGCCCGCGGTGACACTCACCCGAGGTTCCACCTCCTCCAGTGAGCTGAAGGACATCACGAAGGAGTGGGCGATGGTGCCGCGCACTGGGATGCCGTAGAGCTTCCCCGCCAAGACGTTGCTGGTGCAGTTGAAGCCTGCGAGGAGGGACAGGAAGGGACACCGGCAAGTGACAGCGCAGCCACGGGGCAGCAGGGCACCGGGGAGCGGCACTCACCCCCAATGTAGGAGTACTTGGAGGCCGAGAGGGCACCGTCCGGCCCCTGAGCGCAACGGAGCCCCATCTCCATCAGCTTCACGTCGGGACCAGCAAGGAGGCGGAAGCGGGAGGCATTTGTGGCCACCAGGCTAGAGAAAGGGACAGGTGACACCAAGCATGGCGCCAGCACACAGCTGTGGGGCTCCAGTGGAGCTGGAGGTGGCCCCGGCAGCCTGGGGACTGAAGGAGGAGGTGGCTTTACCTGGCGTAGTTGACCAAGCACCAGCAGCGCCCCCTTCACCTGCAGGAACGGAACCTGCGGCCACAACCAGGCGGTGACGTCCCCGTTCTCCCTGGGGGCACAGGAGCCAAGAGCCCCATGGCCCCTCCAGAGCAGGGAAGGGGCCCGAGTGTGTCCCACCCTGGCGAAGACGACTGAGCCCTCTGGCACGGCGGAGACGGTCACCTCCGAGTAATCGAAGAAGGCTTCTTCCGTGGTGCTGGGCAGGACGGAGCGCAGGTAGGCGATGTCTGGGGTGACACAGGAGGGACCGTACCAGGGATGGGTGACAGCTCGCAGGCAGGGGACA
>NW_010411467.1:0-419 GCF_000710305.1 Buceros rhinoceros silvestris | reverse complement strand
AGAGGCGGGGGGTGTGGGCCCTCCAATTCCCCTCTGAGGGCCTGTCCATGGCAGCACTAACCTCCAGGAGGGTGTCCCAATGTCCCCCAAGGTTCCCTGAGGACCCACGTCCATGTCCACCTCCTGCCGTGACCCCATGCAGGGTCCTCCTGTCACCCCCAGAGCCTTCTGAGAGATGGCCCTGTCCCCTGCAGGTCCCCCTGAGGGGTTCCCCTGTCCCCAAAACCCCTCTGAGAAATGTCCCTGTCGCCCTTAAGACCCTCTAAGGAGTGTCCACATCCACACCCTGAGGGGTCCTCTGTCCCCCAGGTCCCTCTGAGTCACATCCCTGTCCCCCTTGAGCTGTCCCTGTCTGGCAGGTCTCTGAGGTGTTCTTGTCCCCAGATCCCTCTAAGATGTTCCTGTCCCCTGCAGGTCCC
>NW_010411466.1:2391-2619 GCF_000710305.1 Buceros rhinoceros silvestris | reverse complement strand
CCCTCGCTTCCCCCCCATCCAGTCCATCCACGTCTCCCAGGACGAGCGCGAGTGCATGATCGACCTCAGCGAGTTCATGAATCCCTCGCCCTACACCGTGCCTCAGGTAGCAGCTAGGGACCCCTCGGCACCCTGGGGGTCATGGGTGGGTGACGGGTGCTGGCTGGGGGGGACGCAGCCCTGCTCTGCCTTGCAGGAGGCGCTTCTGCCGCGGGGGTTCAAGCTCTT
>NW_010411466.1:1928-2221 GCF_000710305.1 Buceros rhinoceros silvestris | reverse complement strand
GTGGTCGTGGACAATCGCAATGAGGTGAGTCCCTGCTCTCCGTGTGCGGACAGCCTGAGCTCCTCATGATGGGGAGGACACGCTGCCCTTCTCCCCAGGCTCTGCATGCCAGCGTGAGTCTGTACCCCGTCCCTTTGCTGGCAGGTGGTGGGCATGGTCACCCGCAAGGACCTCGCCAGGTACCGGCTGGGGAAGGAAGGCCTGGAGGAGCTCTCGCTGGCACAGACGTGATGCGGTTGGTACTGCCCAGCGGAGATGCACCCCAGCCCCTTGGAACTGGGCACGCCCTTTTT
>NW_010411466.1:1351-1805 GCF_000710305.1 Buceros rhinoceros silvestris | reverse complement strand
CCCCCCAGCCCCTTGGAACGGGGCACGCCCTTTTTTGGGGAGGCGGGGAGAGGACCGGGCCAGCCTGTGCAGGCATCGCAGTGCCTGGAGCACTGCAACGGCTGTGCTGCCCTGGCTCTCCTGCCTGTTGCTGGCTTCCCCTGTCTGCTGTCTTCTCACTCCTCCCTCTGCTTCCCCAAGGGATCAAAACGCCCCCTTGGCTCCATTAGCTCCTGGCATAGCACTCCCTGAGGGCTGGGTGAAGGCTGGACCGTGCCAGGAGGAGCAGAAGTGCCCTACTGAGCTGGGCACAGCCCTCTGCTGTGGCACACGGCTTCCATCGCCTCATCCACCCAGCCTGGGCTGCCTGGGACCTAGCCCTGCCCTGGCCCCTGCTGCAGGGCCTGTGTGGGGAGCGGAGGGGACATGGTGGGGCTCCCCCCTGATCCCAGTGGCCCGTCACCCCTGCCCTGTG
>NW_010411466.1:874-1128 GCF_000710305.1 Buceros rhinoceros silvestris | reverse complement strand
TCGCCCGTTCAATAAAGGTGCTCCCGTGTTTCAGCAGCTGCTGCTTCTTGCTCTTTCTTGGCTCTGACCTCAACCTGCCTGTGGCGAGACACCCCTGGGGTCCAGGACAGGGGTGCGGAGGGGAGAGCTGCTGATTCGGAGGCAGTGTCCAGGGCCCCGTCCCCCCTGCCCTGTGCTCCTGGGTCTGGCTGAGCCCTGGCGCAGGTGCTCGTGTCTCTGCCCCTCTGGCCGGAGGAGGGGGCTGTGCCCTGCTC
>NW_010411466.1:0-788 GCF_000710305.1 Buceros rhinoceros silvestris | reverse complement strand
GTTCAGCAGCTGCTGCTTCTTGCTCTTTCTTGGCTCTGACCTCAACCTGCCTGTGGCGAGACACCCCTGGGGTCCAGGACAGGGGTGCGGAGGGGAGAGCTGCTGATTCGGAGGCAGTGTTGGTCCTGCAGCCTCTGTCCCTAATGTGTGCCCCTCTGCCACTCCTGCCCACCTCCCACCGTTGCTGCTGCCTCTCCCCTCTGCCCATGCTGGGGTCCGGAGTCACCCCAGGGTGTGTTTCTGCATTTGCTGCAGCTTGTTCTGGCCCTTTCCAGCAGCCTGGGCCCTGCCAGACACCCCAAAACCCACCACCAGCCCTGGCCAGGGGCAGGGAGTGGAGCCTGCACTCGGCTGGGTGCTGAGGAGGGCTCCAGCCTGGCACCTCGGCATCCCCCTCTCCCACCATCCTTGCTCCTCACCTTGGAGTTGCCCGCTGCCCTGCCTTGGGGCTGCCCCCTCCTTCCTCGGGCAGGGGCAGCCTGGTGCCTGGGGGTTTTGACTGCGGATACTGTGCTGAAATAAAGCCTGTTTGTACTTTTATTGGGGTGCTGCCCGTCTCTTGCTTCCTTTCTTCCCCTGGTGCTGCTGCCCGGGCTCAGCACCGTGTCTGTCAGTGTCCCCTGGGGACTGAGCTGAGCCCCAGCCCCACAGCTGGTGCTGGGGAGGCTGCACAGGGGAAGGCCAGGGTCCCCCCATCTTCCTCAGCCCCCCAGCAGGGCTGGAGTGCTCCAGGCAGGGAGCAGCTGTCCCTTCCCAGGTGCTTTTTCCTTTCGAGGCCAACAAAGAGC
>NW_010411465.1:1645-10910 GCF_000710305.1 Buceros rhinoceros silvestris | reverse complement strand
GGAATATACAATTTCCCCCACAGAACAAATGAATACAAATAAAACTGTATGCATGCTGAGGTGATATGTTGACTGAGACATTCAAAGATGTAGATCTCTGTGTTTGGTTCCCATTGATGAATCAGGCCTCTGATGAGAGAGGGATCTTATTTAGCTCAATGCAAGAACATTACATTGGTAGCGAGTTGTCATTTCCGTTTTGCGTGTTTTTTCTTATTTTTTTTCCCAAAACGCTTGGATTGTCTTTTTGGTTTGAGCTTGTTCTTCATGGCAGCTATATGCCACCAGGGGGGAGAGAGGACGCTCACAAGAAAACCATGGAGGCACCCTAGAAAACCTTCTTACGGTAACACCAGCAGCCACTTAGTTTTTGGAGCAGAGGAGCTGGCCGTCAGAGGCAGACCCAAACCAACCTTGGCAAGCTCCTCCGTGGGACAGGCTGGGTGTCCCATCCATGGGACAGTTGTACTACAACCCAGTGGGGCAGGTGGCACTCTCACTGCCAGGAGCTCTGCTCCTCAGGTCAGTGTGGTCTTCACCGCTACAGTACCTGGCCCGATTGCACACCTTCCCGATTAAGTCACATGGAAATTCTGTCACAGAACTTTGCTAAAATCAGGCAGGATCAAGGTCATGTCTTTAAACAAAGACCTGGTGATCACACACATGCCTTTTCAACTTAACGGTCCTCTCTTGCTTCCTACATGGCATCTATTAAAAGCAATGCCTATAACTTCTGCGGGTGGATACACGCATTAAACCCTGAATACAGCTATTAGGAGCTGTGTTCACTTCGCAGTAACTAAAATCTGAGTTGGAAATTGTAGCCAAATTCCAACACCCTCTACTGCTTATACAGCTCCTTCCCACCATGCGACAAGACGTACGTTAGTTCACTGGGTACGTTCTGTCTCTACTGAACTGCCTTCCTGCCCCCACAGCTTTCCTCCCAAACTTTCTAAATGAGAAGGCTCAAATCCCTGGTGTGATTCCCACTTTCTAAGAAAACTCGCTTTTTCTCTAGAGGAAGCTGAAGAGCTCACCCTTCTGTCCCTGTGGATGCTGTAACCTCCATTTCCAGTACAATATCTGGGGATATAGGATTGCGGATCTGCAACCTGAGAATTACAATTGCATAGAGGGTAGGAGGGATGTGTCCAAACACCTCATTCACACTCAAATCTGCTTAGAGACAATAAGCTCTCGACACTCTTCATCTTTAGCAACTCATTCTGCTGAGGTTGGTGGTCATTATCTGCATGACACTTAAAGAAACCTAAGCCAACCCCCTCTCCTTATCTTTGGCATTTGGATAAACCACAGCTGATAGGCAGGTTAGAGTGGGGCTCCACATCCCAGCAAACTGCACCATGCTACGGCTAAGGAGAGACAGATTTCTGATGGGCCTCCAACGCAGCCCTACAGAAGAACAAAGTATGTGGGGTCCTTCGCTGTCTGAGCCTATGCCCATCCCTCAACCTTGGGTTAAAGGGGTGGAGGACCTGTATCACCGAGCGAGCAGGTGTAAGCAGAGAATACGCACGGGGTTTTTAGAAGTCCACGAGCATACTCTTAGGGGTCCTCCATACTGTGCAAGTCTTAACAGTCACATTGCCCTGTCTGGAAGCTGACTGCTCGCCTTTGATATGCTGAAATGACTGGATAAGCGAGTGTCAAGTTATGCAGTGGTTAAAAAAACAAACAGGGGGCACTTAAACTAGGCAGCATCACCCAAATGGGAACAATGGCTCAGAAGTTAGTTAAGAGAAAGCGGTAGAGCTCCAGACCGCACGGTTCCTGTGCAAGAGATGGAGTAGCTATTTATTAGAGAGTGTCACATAGAGAGCCTTGAGCTCTTGCGTTCTCAGCCACAGGCAGAAACCAAATCCCCCTGGAATTCAGCCATCTGCTGTAAGGCTGCGTCCTAAACCTCCGGAGGTGCTAAGCCACAAGCGGCCACATGCAATCTGGCAGAGCCCTCTTGGAACCTTCTCCCCAGCCAAGGGGAGCAAGAAAAAAGAAACAAACTCCCAAAACAACCAACAACCCTCAAACAAGATCCTAAATTTCTGCTGACATCCGTTTCATAAGAAAGGGGAATAGAATTTAATGAGAGACATTTTGCCACGTTTGGTGGCTGCTCGACTGTCGAGTTTGCTGGATCGATAACCCACTGCTCTCCCTTTGCTACTATATACACTGTTGCTGAGGTCCATATATATCTTGCAATGCCCTGTGCTCGACCTCTGAATGGGAAATGCTTTGGAATGTCCATAGACGGGAAGATGGGATTCAACGGAGGAGGTTTCCAGTGGAGGGGGAGGATGGGGGGAATGGGGAGTTGGTGCCTTTTTTCACCTTCGGATGTCAGAGATGTCGGACAGTTCGTCTGCCCGGTCCATGATCCCCTGTGCCCCTTTGGGACCATGGCCCCCAACTTTCACCCGGGCGTGGGTGTTCAAGTGGCCCTTAGTACCTCTCTCTCCCTTAGATGCTCGTGAGCTCTCCCTGTGGTCAGAGTTGGAGTGGGCTAGCATATCCCCACGACCAGCAGCGGCTTTGCTGGCTTCACCCAGCTTCTTCTCAGGACCCAGGATGGCATCACCATGCACAGCCGAGGTACAGAAGCTCAGGATGGAGCAGAGACTTCCCCAGTTCTGTTCACACTGGGCCTGGACGCTTCTTGTTATTGCCTTTTTCACCTCCTCGCCACAGGTGAGCAGGATATTCACTAGATCAACATACGGCCTAGAGGAAAAGGAAACAGCGAGAGGAGAGTCAAAAAACATTTAAGGGTTATCTAGCAGCAAACAAGTGCAATAGCCTCTCTGCCTTACCCTCCCTCATGCACAGCACAGCTCGGGAGCGTTAGCCCCCTGCTACCCACTGACTCGGCAGCCTTGTAGAGGAATTCTGCACCATATGTTTATTATGCAATATATTATAATTGGCCATATCGCTGTGAGAAATGCACACGATGGCATCCTGTCAAACAAAGCTTCACTCAAGTGCTGGATCTGCCTTGATCGCTCCCCCCCCAGAGATGCTCTGGGAGAACTGTAATGTCCACCAGAGGACGAGATGAGGTCTACAGGCTTGGCAAATGGGGCTGTCACATGCAAGAACTGCTGTCTCACACCTCCTGCGCCTCTCTCTTTCCAGGCCTCTTCACCTTTATTACTCAGGATACACAACAAAAGGAATCTGCTCGTGTCCAAAGCCATCAACCTCATCAAACAGCTTGCTATCTCCAGGTGAATGGCTGGTACAGATCACTAGTCTGGAAGAGGGAGGCATTTCCTCACTTCTGCAGAGGGCAACAAATATTCAAGAGGTTCTCTGGCTTTCCTCATCATCTTTAGCTTTCCCTGAAGCACCAGCTGTTGGTCTCCACCACAAGCCAGATCCTATCTGAACTCAGGATCTGACTGCCCAGGCTCACACACACGGAAATCCACTTTGGTGGCACTGTTTATTCCCACACTGAGTTTTTTTTCTTCATTTCGTTACAGAGTACAGCTTTCAGTATATACCTTTTCCCAGCCAAACAAGGACTCCAAACGAGCCACGGCCAAACACTGTTTCTGCTTCCCACCCTTCTCCCTGTGCCCCTACAGCACAAGGCAGCCCAAGCACGTGCACTTCAGCTTCCTCAGCCACGGGTCACTGAGTGCAGCGATTTTAAAATAGTTGTGGTCACAAGTTTTGTGGGTCAATATTGATGTTGTCTATTGACACAACCGCTCAGCTGCGAGCAGGCCCAGAAGGACGTGCTTAAAAGTCTTCCACAGTAGGAACCATCAACCAAGCAAGTGCAGAACTGCCTGGGGTCAGCAGTTGTGGTTGTATGGGGTGGTGGGAGCGCACCTTCTGGACACAGCATCCACCAGCTCTGGTGGCTGTGGACGAGAATAAATCTCTTCCCATGAACTAAGCCAGAAGTGAGGAGGAAACCCAACAGATTATGATCAGTGTCTGACACTACCCTGATTTTACTTTGCCCAACTGCTTAAACTCATTTTGAATGACTAATCTTGGAGAGCCACCTATTCCTCCATCTCAATATATTTCCCATGTTTGGATTGTTTCTGCCCGTTTTAAAAAAAAAAAAGTTACTTGGAATGCAGCAGCGACCGATTTGCCAGGGCCTGTCACCACTTCCACCATAGCAAATCGGCCTGACCCCCACCCCTCCGCAGCTGACTCAGGAGGAGACTTCACCACCCCGACTGCGTTCCTCAGCGCTCATCGGCAGAAAACACAATAAACAGTCAGAGAACAAGTCAGAGAGCTGCCACTTGCTTCCCCACAAAATGTAAAATAGATGATGAGAAAGAACCGAGCGCATTGCATACAAAGTGATGCAGCAGAAGGAAGAAAAAAAAAAAAAGAAAAAAATCAAGTTGTTGAAGTGGGCATAACCGTAACAAAAATCTTTGTAAGAAAAAGGTTGCTGGTATGTCTAAAAAGTGGCTCAGCTGCCAAATATTTCAGGTATTCAGAGTCCGCCAGAGCCCTGCGGATTAATACTGGCCCATTTCTCCTTCACTGTTTTACTTTCTGCATTTCAGCTCCCTGGCCATAGTACCTGACCTGAGCACAAGGCTGCGAGTCAGCAGACGTGATTTTATTTCCAGCTCTGCCACACTTGCCTATTGATCTTGAACAAGTTACTTAGTTCAAGAGCTTCAGAGATGGCCTCTAAATTTAGGGGAGAGGAGGAGGCTGGCTGGCTTCTATTTGGGGAGTCCCACATAGGAAAGCTAAGCTCTGACTCCGTGAGATACTGAAGTGTAGGAAGCTCTAAATGAGATTGTGCAAATTATAGGTCTTCAGCTGAATGACCCGTCTCTTCTCAAACCCAGAACCCCTCAGTTAAGCTCCCCAGAAATAAGCAGCTGCCTTTGAGCGTTCCTGCTTCAGCCCGTTTGTAAAATAAGGATAACTCACTCCTCCTCAGACAGGCTTTTGGCTCTCATACTTCTCATCCCTGGATGATGGGGGGTAGTTAATTGGTGTCCAGTACCAAATTTACAGCCTACTAACACAGCTTGAGCAGTGCCCAGAGAGAGGTGCTGCTCTGCAGGACAGAGCCCCACTCCTCCTTTCCCCCAGGCTGCAGGATGCTGCCCTTCACCCTGGGCACGGCCAGCAGCCCTGGCAAGGCCAGGGTCTGCCACCAGTCATGTCTTTGATCCCAGCCTCGGGAATGCCCATGGAGAGGGCCGTGCGTTTGGGCCACCACATTCAGCTTGTACAAAACACAGCAAATGACTCTGCATTTGAGAGCAAACTGGCACTGAAGCGTCTCTCTGCAACTGCTGCTTAAGTATTAGGGGGGTGATTTTCAACAGAAAGTAAGAGAATCAGAGCACAGCTCGTTTGGATACCAATACAAATGCAAAGCTAAAAGTCCAAAAGAAATTATTCTGTAAAAAAATTTAGCTGTCATGATAACTGGGATTTGGAGTTTCTGTGCTAATAGCCGCTAGGTATAAAAAGACAGAGAGGCACGTCAGGAAGATGCTCTAAGGTTAAGCCTGTTGCCAGGCTGTGGCTCAGCCTTCTTGTTTGTGAGTGAGATGTTCACCTGCAAGAAAAACAGGCTCCAATTTTTGCATTCGTGCACAAAAGGCTGGTACAAACAGCTCGCGCCTGGTTTGTCGCTGTCATGTAGCAGCTTTGATCAGTTCCAAATAGGATTCGTGCCTGCCATTCCTCAGAGGGCAGCTGTGTTCCCAGTCAGAGGGATGAATTCCTCAAAATTTGACTGGTGCCTTCATTTTGTACACCTCCATGTTTTATTAAAAAGCATCTGAGATTAATAAAGAGCAAGATGAATGGGAGATTACCTGAGGGACTGCAGATCTTTCAGGGACAATTAACTACAATACATCTGAAAGTATGTATTTAAAGATGAAATCACCATCTTGCTGACAACTTTGCAGAGTCCTCCTTCCCCCTTCTCCTCTAGCTGTCATCTTTAACAGGATACTGGGGTCAGGATTGGTGCCTTTGAGCTCAGAAAGCACAGAGACATTGTGAGACGCCTCTGAAAACTGCAGACGCTTCTGACACTATTTGTCAAAGGACCAAGATGACAGCCAGATCCAACTTCGACCATTTTCACCTCCTTCCACAGTCACATCTAGCACTTTGTAAATAAACTAGTCTTCACGGGCCCCTGTGAAGAAAGCATTACCTTGATGCTGTACATGGGAAAAGAAGACGCGCTTGAGGCCAGAAGGAGGTGAAACAGCTCTTGGCCAGAAGCACAGCCCATTGGCACCATCATGCTCCTGGAAGGAGCTCCCACACCCCTGACTGCACTAGCACGGAGGCACTTACTCATGCTGCAGCAGGTCTTTGAAGTGAATCATCTCCACAATGACCTGGACATTCTCCTTGGCAGCGGAGCAGAGGTCATGCTTCAGGTAGCACTCCCGCTGTAACTGGAACACCATCTCTTTAATGGCAGGGCACTTACGGCTGATGCAGCTGAATTTATGCCTCAAGGCGTGAGCCTTACACTTCAGAGCGTCTTTAATGAAGGATTTTCCCTGAGAAGAAAAGAAATGGAGTAGGTCTGTATTTTTGTCCATTAAGCACAGCAGCTGATTTATGCCCAGCTAGCTGCTCCTCTGCAGGACAATGTCAAGGGTTATTACATCGCTAAGGGTATCACTTAATGGCTTCCCCCTCCTTCTCTTTGTTTCTCTGCCCTTAAAAACTGTGCCAAGTTACCCAGCTTTGCCATCCCAGTGGAGCTGAACATACAGGGCTTCTTCACCAGTATTTTGAGGTTTCCTCTGCACCAAAAGCTGAATGCCCAACAAGGGAAACGGCAGAAGTAAGCACCTTGAAATAATTGAATGCTCAAGTTACTGGCTTTGTTCGCTTCTGGGGTGGTAGCACAGCAGCTTTACACAAAGGAGAGGGCAACCTGCCATGGCTGAGATCCCCAGGACCACAAGCAGATACCCATTCAGTAACTGCGCATTATGCTTTTTTTAATTTCAAAACTGGCTTGCAAACTCATAGACATGTGTGCACCGTCTATATGCACCTGCCCCATTCCCCAGCTGTCAGTATTTTCTCTACTACCGCTTCCGCAGAGAGGGACTCAAATCAGCACTAACAGTAACCCTACAGTGTCTTGATGTCTATTTGCTGCAAGAAATTGTGAGCTTAAGAAAATCAAGAAACTAAGAAGGAAGTTGCAGGGAAGCTGCCTTAGCAGCGTCTCTTTAACCACTGTTTCTGATTCCTTCACTCAATTGCTTGGCGGGCATAAAAATCCTTCCTTTTCTCTTTGCCGTCTGATCCTATAGCTGCCATACATGGGGCATGTGTCGCAGTCTGACAGCTCCGCTCAGACCCCCTTTATTTGCTGAGCAATAGGTGTGTGGAAGCCTCCTGCACTGCCCCCATCTCTTCATTAGTTTCAGATTATTTTTACACAAATGCTTCATGAAGACCAAATTCTTGTTACCCTTTATCCAGAGAGTACACTGGCACAGCTCCACTGACATTAACTAAGATTCACCCAGACCTGCAAGCAGATGCTGTCTCCAGATTGCTTCAAGCCAGAAATGTTTCTTCCTGATCAAAGAACTGCTTCAGTCATCACCCCTTTCTACTCCCCACACCAAGGAACTTACTTGCCCTTCCCTTCAGTAACAAACATGCACAGTAGGTAAATAAGGATAAAGCCAGAAAATTCTTACACAAACCAAACCTGACATTAATTCTCAGGTTTCAGAGAGAATGAAGGAGAGCAGAAAGCAGAGAATGGAGGATGGCCAATGTTAGCCTTGCCATTTAATGCAGCCTAAAATAATCGTAGATAATACAGAGTTAAGCCATTGAATGCCATGTCACAGCTGAGGCTAAAGTCACCTCCACATTAAATGAAGCTCCAGGGGGTTAATACTTGTGCATGGCAAGAGACAGCCTGGATGTGAAGGGCTGCATTTGATCAGCAGTATCTGGGGAAGAGGCACCAACAGCTACACTCAACCTTTGCAGGTGTGTTTCCCTCCCCTCCCAACAGGGCTTACTTGGGTCAACTATGTTCACTGATTGAACATTGTGGAAAATAAGTGATAATTTTCTGGAAGCCACCTGAAAATTAAGTTGAAAGTTTTCAGATATCCACTGGAGAAACAATTCCCACTGTAACGGCTAGCCAGACCCTTAATTTGTCCTTGAGAATTTCAGCCTAAAACTCTAGCACTTCAGAAGTGTTTCCTAGTGGGTGGTCCCACCATCCCTCATGGAACAGGCTGAATCCTGAAGGCAGTTCTACTTTATACCGTGTTTTTAGCAGCGCCATATAGCTGGTGCTTTTAGTCAGTTAACAGCAGGGTGAAGCCAAACACTGCTGGCCCGTTGTACTGTCCTCTTCCCTCCAGACTGAACTAGGAGAGTAGGTTTACGTGACACAACAGGATGTCTCAGTGATGCATAAATGGTCTGGGGAGAAAATGAAGGAGACAAACTGAATACCGCGTGCCATCTAAGTAATGCTTTTAACAGCACTGCTTGAACCCAAGGCGTATTTGAACACAGCAGCTTTAGGAGGTTGCCTGTACCGGCTGCAGGCAAGTCTTGAGAACCAACTTTAGTAACTGCACACTGGGACATATTTTGGTATGTCTAAATGAGCTGGGCACCCAAGATGCATTACAGAACCAGCTTTAAACAAACATGGTGAAGAAGCTTAAGCCGTTTAGTGTTTCTGAAAACCACGTTCAGAGTTGTTAGTGTTCTGACTTAGTTATCCTGGATACAGGAGGAGGAAGTGATCACAGGGAGCTGTAGCTAGATACAGCCAGTCTCCTGGGACAGGTCGCACACCGCTGTTCTATTACGGTTCTGGGGTCTTGATGCTGGGCCCTTCAACAGAAAAATTCTTATTGAAGCTGGTCATGTGCAAAAGAAGATTTGTTCCACAATCGTAATTTTTTTCCCCCCAAGATGTGTTAAAGAACTAAAATACACGCCGTGCATACATTGGAAGCAAGCAGATATGCAGGACATTTCTCTGTGTTACCTGGGCATCAAATTTTCCAGCGTTGTGCAGGAATGTCATGCAGATCTCATGTAAGCCTCGGATCTCGCAAGAATTGTTTTCAAAGCATTCGAACACTCCACATCCCACATCGCCAGCATTAACCAGGCAGTGCTGGATTTCAGCTAAAATGAGCATTGATTACAGTTAATTTTAAGAACTGTTCGTAGAAGCTGGTGGTGGGTAGGGTGG
>NW_010411465.1:445-1486 GCF_000710305.1 Buceros rhinoceros silvestris | reverse complement strand
TTGCTAACATCATCAGTTTGAAAGAAAAAACACATGTGACAACAGTTATTGTACCCACAGCATGCCCACTTTTTGCAGAAATTAGGCCAAATCTTGGGTGTATTATGTTATGAAAGTGATATCCAAGAAGTAAATGCCAAATCCACTACGCTTACGTCAAGCTATTTCACTTGAGAACTATCTAATGCTTTTGCATTCCTCAGGAGCAAAAGATGGGCATGATTTTTGCTGTCTGACTTATACAAAACCACCCCACATCAAATTCAAGTGCCAATATGAGAAGCCCAAGACCCAGCCAGCTAAAATTTCTAATTTCTAGTACTTTGAGCAAGTTTCTGGTGATTTAACACAATGGGTCTTTTTTTTTAAACAAACCACTGGGTTTCCCCCATCATGTCTACGAAATGAATAGAACTCCCACTGATAATTTGCACTGACTGTTGCATAAAGCTGCAACTATGTCCTCACCTATGCAGAAATTAATAGAAAATACCTATATTCAGCTACGTACATAAATCAGAGCTGCTGAAGCTAGCCGTTACATACATGTTTATTCTGCCCTTCCAGATGTTACGTAATACTATTAAAAAATGCTGTCTAATACTCACTTACCAAAAAACCCCCAAAAAATCTAGTTCTTAACAAGACAGCTTCTGGTCCTTTAAAAAAAAATGGATGTAGTAGCACTGCCAGAGGGAAGGTGGTTGTTGAAAAAGCCTGGGGATAAAGTTAAACAGGGGCAGCTTTTAGACCAGAACTGAGGATGCTAAGAATTCCTGTACTCTGTGCCCTAGTGGTACCTTTAATTAAAGCTCGCCCTTGGGAGCCAGCCTAATCCCCCTCCGAACCGCAGCATGTTTCAGACATCCCCAGCCTCCCCCTGCGCCATGCGGTCCATTTGCAAGTCTTTACAGCAACTTTCGGTCTAATTTCAACCCGCTGCAAGGCAAAGAGAGGAGCCGCGGATGTAAATGCGGAGTCTCACAGAGTTCCCATGAACTCCCCCCATCTCAAAACCAAATCACTGCCGCTGCCTTTTTT
>NW_010411465.1:0-306 GCF_000710305.1 Buceros rhinoceros silvestris | reverse complement strand
CCCTAATGGCATCGGGGGGGGGGACACTGGAGGCCGGGGGGCGGCTCCTGGGATTGTCTCAACCGCACGCGAAAAGCTGCGCAAACACACGCGCACCGGGGGGGTGGGGGTGGAAAAATGGAGCTCTTTGTGGAGCGCAGCAGAGCGCGGAGCAGGGCTTTTTTGGGGCCGGGAGCTCAGCTGTAGTGCTTGTGTTGGCATCCGGATGCAAACCCTTTGCCGGATCACATGTCCTGGCTCCAGCGTGCTGAGAACTGCACAGTGCCGTGATTCACATGTGGCAGTCCCTAATGGGCATTCGTGCAT
>NW_010411464.1:0-33629 GCF_000710305.1 Buceros rhinoceros silvestris | reverse complement strand
CTCTGACATCTTACTAGCCGCACGAAGTCGGTGTGAGGCACGGAGCCTCCCGCTGCCTGCTGACACGTGGACGGTTTGGGAGTCAGGTTCGGGCTGTCAGAGCAGAGAGCCCGGCCGGGGGCAGCAGGGCAGCGCCGCCTACCCCTTCCCTTCCCCGCCCTGCCGCCATTAACCTCCGCATCGCTTGCTCGGTGTCGCCGGGGGAGGCAGCCCCTTCAGTGCCGGTAGCACCAGCGACCCCCCTGGAACGGCTCGTGGAGCTGCCCTCGGCACGGAGGCTTCGTGTCCGAGCGGGATCCTGCGCCTGTTACGGGTTTGGAGAAGGTTCGAGAATGGCCCAGGGCAGAGCCATCGCCGGGGCAGGACCCCTGTCTTGCGCAGGCCTTACTCCTCTGAGGCGTGGCCTGGGAGCTGTGGTGTCCGTGGCGCTTGTCGTGGTGGTATGCCCAGCCAGCGGCTGCTGTTGAGGGGAAGCAGAAATGCACAGGAAACCCTTTAGCCTGTTAAGAAACGGGCATCGAAATACTCTGAGGTTTACCCTGTGGTTGCGTGGATTAGCAGTATATTCATGCATTGTATATTCACTGCATAAAAGCAGTTTTATAGTCTAGTCCCGTGTTACCCTTTTCTTCTTCTCTGGCACTCACTGCTTTCCCTTGTACAATTCACAACAAACTCTGTGTGTCTTTTGACATTCTAGTACAAATGTGTGCATTGCCCTTTCTAGTGCGTTTGGTCATTGATGCATAATCCTGCACCCTTTTCAGATACATCAAGAGCAAAATTAAAAAAAAACCAAAACAATCACAGATTTCTCTAAAAACACATTGAAAAGTCAGTGGAAGTCGCATGGCTTTAAACCTTGTATGTAGAAATAGCATCTTTAATACATTCTTCTGTCAAAATTTAAGCCATCAGGTTTAGGGGATTTTTATAAATAAGGGTTTGATGTGGAAAATGCAATTGCTGTTTATAATTTTTGCATATCTTCTTCCAGTATGAAAAGTTAACAGTTAAAAATGTGTTGTGAATGTAATTAAATAGATCAGACTAGTTAGTGTCTCCCAAAATATGACTCTCTGATGCATCTGAATTTTGGTATTTTTCACGCTTAGAATAGTATTTGAAATGCTGATAGCTTTTAGAAATAATTAAATACATAACCTAATTGAATATTTTGACTGGACAGCTTGTTAAAAAAGTTTTTAATTTGAAGTCAAGTCCCAACCTAGTTTAGACCATTTAAGCCATCAGTCTTGACTTATCCACAGAAGAAGACTCTGTTAAAAACTTTCTGAATGTAGAGGTTCATCCCTGGAAGAACTTGTTCTGCTGTTCAGTTTGCTAAGCCTCTTTGAAAACAGCTTACTTGAAATAAAAGAGTAATAGAAGCACTGCTGTTGTGGACTCTTGCTGAAAACCCGTTCTGAGGAAATCTGTGGGCTTGTCAAAGGGTGTGGTGTTGCTCTGAACAGCCAGATACATAAGAAGAGTACGTTTTGACAGTGAAGATGATAACTCATTTTTCTGACTTGCAGAAAAGAGTTAAATTTAACCAAGGATTTAAAGGCTCTAGCCCTACGTAACCTGAAGGATTCAAGTTGTGTTATGTCTAATGCTAGGTGCCTCTCACTAGTTTGCTGGGGTGCAGTTTTGTGGTATGCTTGATCTGATAAAAGGGAGACTGCTGTCAAAAGGACAGCTTCTCTACCTTCTCCACTGTCCCCCACCATCCCCTTTCCATTCCATTTAATGACATGACAAGCTGGATCAGTGCTCTGGATTTTTATGCTAAGTTATTTTTATGTCTAATGAACTTGCTGAGCTGGTTTACTGCATGAGTGCTTGACACAGCAAAAGGAAATGGGTAGATAAATGGCTGTAGAAGGAAGAGGACACTCTTGGTAGTGGCTTTCAGAACTGATTAAGGGTAGTAAGATGAATTTTGCTGAATCCCTAGTTTTTGAAGAGAGAAGGTCTTGTGGAGGCTGTTGTGTTAAATTTTGTCCAAGCCGTTTTCAGGAACGGACTGTCTCCTAGCATAGTCCAGAATATTTCAGTTATATGTCTGACTTTGTTTTGACTATCATATCAGTTATGCCTGTGATACTGTAATTGATTCTCTCAGGGTTATAGGTGTTAAAATGTGCTGGTCAAAGACAGATAAACAAGAGAACTGCATGTGGTAAAACAGTTGCTACACCAGCATAATGCTGTCTTCTTCTAATGCTGTCTGGCTTTTAGACTGTAGTTGGTAGAATGCCGTAGCGTGTTTGGTCAAGCTGTGTTAATTTTTCTTCACCGACTATTGTCAGGTATCCAGTTTATAAACTGGGCTATAACCTGTGTCAGGGAACAGCACACCTGCTTGCCTTGCTGCTGAGTTCTTAGTTCAAGATAGAAAGCAAGACATTGGTTGCTGTAGTCCTTCCTACTGTATTCAGGGATAAAAGAAGTGCAGGCTAGGTAGATGTGGAAGGAGGTATAGCAGGTGTCAGAGGAAGGGAAATATTTAGTGAAATAATTGTTCATTATTTCTAAAACACTGAGTGTTCACTGTTCATCACAGAGGTGCTGGACATTAGAATTGGATGGCTAGCAGTTCTTTAAAAAGGTGGGGAAAAAAGGAGCCATGAAGGGAGAAAAACTGAGTAGCTATGGCATTAAGTGTGGTTTTCTTCAGTACATGACAGTGTTTTATCTGATAGAAGGCTCTTCTGTTAATCCTGTGATGTGTACAGCACATTGTGATTCCTTACAGAGAGATGCTTTTGACATCAATATATGTTAGAAAAACATCAGATAAGTTTGGCAGCACTTCAGCTAGCATTTTGGGGATCTGTGGTTGGTTAAGCCTTAAGTAAGGGGTCATTATTGTTTTTAGAGCCTTCAGAAGGCTTTTAATTTCCAGTGTTTTGAGAGGTTGGTTTTTTTTTAAACAAGCACCTGGCTTTGCTTTTGTGTTGGAGCTCTGAATTATTATTGTTTTCTAGCTGTATTTGCTATTTAGACTTGCTGTTGAAGAAACAAAGAAGGGGAGTGGGATTTGAAAACAGCAGAAACTTCCTTCTCTGTTAGTGTATCATGGTTTAACCCCAGGCAGCAACTAACTACCATGCATCCGTTCACTCACTCCTTCTGCCTCCCAGTGGGATGGGGAGAGAGTCAGAAAAAAAAAAGCCAAACTCATGGGTTGAGATGAAAACAGTTTAATAACTAAAATAAAATGTTTGTAAAAATATAATAATAATGAATATAATAAAAGGAGAGAGAGAAATCCCAAGAAAACACAAGCGATACACAATGCAATTGGTCATCACTCGCTGACCGATGCCCAGCCTGTCCTTGAGCAGGGATCTGCCCCTGCCAGCCAACTCTGCCCAGTTTATATCCTGAGCGTGATGTCCTGTGATGTGGAATATCCCTTTGGCTAGTCTGGGTCAGCTGTCCTGAGTGTGCCCTCTCCTAGCTTCTGGTGCACTTGCTCCCTGGCAGAGCATGGGAAATTGAAAAAATCCTTAACTTTGGATAAGCTCTATGCAGCATCAGCTAAAATATTATTCTCGCACTAAATCCAAACTGCAGCACTAGGTACTAGTACCAGCTACTAGGAAAAAAATTAACTCTATCCCAGCAGAAACCAGGACAATATCCACCTTGTGTTTATATCATACACTTTCTGGTACATCTAAATTAATCACTAGCACCTTCCTTGTTTCTTAATACACACAGAGATATCATTCCTGCAGTCCATGGACCATCCCTAGCAAATGTCTGTTGAATTCATTCAGTCCATGACTTAAGATTCTATCTGTCTTTCTGGGCATGAGGGATGGTTCAAAGTCTGCTCAGTCAGCAGAACAGGATTGGGCTTTGGCGCAATATGGCAGGCAGGTGACATTGGTGTGCTGGAAGGATGGTGTGTAGTGCTGGATTGTAACATGCTGAGGTCAGCTATGATTCTATCACTACTACGCTTCCCTCAATTTTATTAAAGTTAATTCTTCATTAATCTAAGTGATTCTTACTGTAATACCATTGATATAGCATATAACAGTTACAGTAATGATGACATACATTGGCAGGATTATATAGCAATTAACATACTGTAATTCAATTTATTAGCTATTCTGTTCTAAAATCAAACTCCCTTGAGGCACACATCGGACTTCCTCATCCTTCTGTGTCACCCACCAAATGCACCCAGGTTCTTGAGCAAAACCAATCCCACGAACAGGTTTGCCTTTGCCTGAGGCAGGAATAACCCAGGCTGTTTTCCCTAGCAGTTTTTTAATGTGCAGTACACGGACTTTATCCCTTTCTGTAGTACATGGGAGTTTTGATTGGGTAGGGCCAGCTGAATTGGCAGATCCTCAAGTATGAACTGACCAGGTGGCTTTTGCTATATATGTAGCTCACTGTTTGAAGGTCCCACCCTTGATTACTCTCAGTGTAGACTTTAGCAGTCCATTGTATCATTTGATTTTCCCATAGGCTGGTGCATCATAGGGGATGTGATACAAGGGTAGGGTTTCCCCTCCATCTTTCAAAACTCCTGTTGATGTCTCAAACTACGTAATTCTTTGCAGAGTTCATACACCTCTTAAACATTGTGTGGGATGTTAATTCTACTTATGACAGTCACTTATTGAGTCCTTTGAACTTGACAAGCTATATTGCCGTCTGCTAGTTGTCTCCTTGAACAGTGTCTGGTTATGTATTTTTGATTAGAGCCTTATATGGTGGGCAGCAACAGCTTTTGGGGAGATTAAAGTGGTATATTAATGTTTTAAAAAAACCTTGCATACTTTCATATTCACCAGATAAAGTAAGGTTTGTTAATCCTGGCCTAGAGTCCACACAACATTTACATTTTATTGAGAAAGGCCAGTCTTTGTCCCAAGGAAATTAGAGTTTTAAATTATTCCAGGTGAGAAGAAGGGAGGCAGGAGGAAATGTAACATATGTAACATAAAGGGTTGCTACCTTAAAGTAGGTCTGTGACTTTGCAGCCACTAGTAGCTGTCACTGTTAAAAATAGGATTCTGAACATAAATATTTAGTTTGAATCACAATCAAGTTCACCTTAATTCTTAGGTAAAGTAGGAGCTGTGACAGCAGTAAAAGAGCAGACGACCTGCATTGAGTCGTATGCCTAAGGACTTAGCAGTAAGCTTAAATTTGGCTTGGGTGTTGGTGGTTTGGATTTCTTCTGCAGTCAGGGAAAGGTTTGTGTTAGCTAGGAAGATGTGACCATGTGAATGTGGGGAGTTGTGCTGCAGTCATCATCTCTGTGAGGGAGAAAAACATCAGAGGAACAATTAACATTTCCAAGTCTGATTTCAATATGATTTTTAAACTTCTTAAACCCTCTTCTTACTGCAAGATGCTGGGGCCACAAACAAGTGAAGGTCTTCTGTGTATTTGCAGAAATAAAATTTGTAAGGTGTAGAAGATTGCAGTATCAGACTGTGTGAGTGCATTCATTTGTGAAATTGTTCTCATACATCTTCTGTGAGAATGTTATTAATTCTGATTTTTCTGTAGACAAATGCTATTTCTTCCTTCCACTCCAGACACTGACTGGTGCGGTCCATGATTTCTCATGGGCTACTCCAGCTTGTCATTGACACTGGCACCAGTCTACTCTTTGCATTCTTTCCAACATGTTCATGAACGGATTCCTGGGTTTTTTTGTTTGTTTGATACACCCTCCCCTCTTCATCCCTTCTGATTTGTATGCCCAGTGTTTACTTCCTCTTTCTAGCAAGCACTGCTTGGGAGTGGAAGATGGTTCTCTAAATACGGGGACTCTTTTTCTGTCTCTGTTGCAGCAGTCCTTAAATGCTGTGTTGTACTCCATTGCGTGTGCAAGATGCTGTGAGCAAAATGCTAGAATACGAACTGCACTTCTATAAGATGTGTTTCCAGTACTTCTATTCCTGCTTGAAGGTCTGGGTGTAAAGCATCTTATTTTCCAGTTCCTGAGAAGATGGAAAAAAAGTTTCAGTCTGGCAGCAATGGCCTTGTAATAAAATTGCACATCTCCTAAGAGACATGCAGATCATAAATGAACACCTCTTTACCTACCAAAGCAAACTGCAAGCCTATCACAAATGATTCTGATCTTCAGCTTACCTTTGATACTGTCACTTGACCAAGAAGTTGTGACTTCAGATTGCTGATGTAGCTTCCTCTCATTCCAAATCTTATGCATGTTTTCTCTTTTTGGTCCTTTTGTCACAGGTAAGAATTCAAATCAGTTGTTTTCAATCAAGTTGGTGCTAGGGAGAGTACCTGATTCTCAGCCAGTTCCAGCCCTAAGGCAGCAAGGGGGAGAATGGCTGATGATGCTTAGCCCAGGATTAGCTTGAATACTTATAAGAGTTGATAGAATTAAGTTTTTCTTATTTATCCATGGATGACCGTAGCCAGTTCTCATTTTCTAGAGCACAGAGATTATCCCATTCTCTGCATTACAGGCGCTGATAGTGCTTTGTGACACCCAGTGAGTCTGTTTATCTGAAGTTAATTATTTTGATTTTTACGGTAGTCTAGAGATAATCACTCTAAATATCGCTAATGAAAATTTGTAGAACCATCAGTGAGATTTGATTGTGTCTGTCTATAGAAGGCGAAGCAGATTGTGAAATGCTGACAAAAGACTTGTATCAGTCCAGTGGCACCAAGCTTTAGTAGCTCCTGTGAACACTTACTGCCATGATTATTTACTTAACTAAAATAAATGGCTCTTGCACCAAGTACCTTTTTTATTGGCTGATGAAGTAATTAAAGTGACAGCTGATGAAATTGCTTTCCCTCCACTTTGGTGCTGGAAGTTCAGTCTAGCTCAGACATCTGAATAAGTAATGCCATGCAGGCATTTTTTATTTTCTTAGGACTTTTTTTTCCTTTAATCAGTGAAAGCAAATGAGTGAAGCAGAGAATGCTTTGGTGGCAAGTTGAGTAAAAGGGGATTTTAATGCTAGTGTCTGTGGTGGTACAGAGAAGCTGGGAACAGAAGAACAGAAAGGAAGTGGGGGGGGGAAAAAGCACCACTGTGAGAGAAACAGTAACTCCTTGTTGTGAAAACATTTAGCACTTCTTTGGAAACAATCCTCTGTTAACGATAATGCAATTAATTAAAATAAACCTCAAAATTGCTAGAAAGAAACAAAAAGCTTTTAGTCTTTTGAGGAAAATGGTAGTTTTTCTTACTTCGTGTTAGATAGCACAGCAGTGATCCTGTTTCAGTTCAGTACATACCAGAGGCTGCATTTTTAAGCTGCATTTTAACACCTCAGTGTCTTTACTTGTACGCCTTTAGCTGTGAAAGGGTCATACTGGAAAACTGAGTTGCCTGTTTCCTTTCCTCATAAAAGCAGAAGTATATAGGAGAAGTTACCCAAAATAATTCGAAGGGCATGAGGTCAGCTTAACCTGATAAGGTTTTATGTTGCTGGTTAGAGAGAATTGTTAGTTTGACTTCTTTTACCTTTTGTGTTGCTGGGGTGGGGGGTGGGCAGGTGGGTGGTTTGATAAATTGTGGCTTGGGGAATTTGTATGCTAAGAGTATTTGTATCTGTTTAGTATGTGTAATAAGTTACCTTTTTTTAAAATTATTTGTCAGATAGTTGCTTTGCTGATGTTTAATGCAAATTCCATGAGACTTCAGCCTCGTGGCTGAAGTCTGAGATTGAAAAGAGAACCATTTAAATGTACCCCACACTTAAGAAAAGGTCTATTGTGGAACATATCACTGCCTCCATGTCCTTTCTTTTTAAAAGAAATACTCCCCTTATTATCCATATTGAGAATAAAGTCATTAATGTTTGGCTAGTGCCTTGAAATCTTAAAAAGGTACATGTGTCTTCTGTATTACAGTTATTTTGTTCTGTAGAAGTACATGGTGGACAAGTGCAGTCAGTCAACTTTGATAAGTTCAAACCAGTGCTAATGCGGTAGTTCTCTGTTCTAGATGAACTTTACAATGTGTTTTGTAGTGGAGAGATGGTAGTAAAGGGGAGAACAAGCGTTCAGGTCCTCAGGCACTTTCTAATTTCTTGCTTATTCCAAAAGATGCTTCCCAGTGCAAGTTCTGTCTGTCTGCATGCCTAGGGGATATGCATTACTAGATAAAAGTTGTTACAGGTACTTATGTGCCTAGTAAAATACAATTTGTTGGTATTTGCAGAACAGGTATTCAAGTTTAATGTGGCCTTTGCATCCTTACATTTTGTTATTTTAAATCTTCTAGAGTGATTTTTTTGCATTGAAATTTGGCACAAATAAAAACCATTCCAAGTACTAAAGTCCTGTTGTTCTTAGCTTGTAAATGCAGCAACATAATGACGCTTAACGTCTGTTTATCAAGAAATATTAAAATATTGGTGCCAGTAATGACTAGTGTTTAATTCCCGTATAAGGTGCTGTAAAATTAACGTTGACCAGACATTAACGTAATGTCTGGTTTACATTTTACATTAATGTAAAATTAATGCAGTTCTGTAGATGCAAATTTGTACTTTGTATTTCATCACAGGAGAATGTTTAGAATGTGTTGTGCTGTGTTTGACACCACAGCTTGACATTTGGGGAAGTAACTAACTCTCTGTTTCATTTATATAGATTAAAAAAATCCCAGCAAAACTCAAAAAAGTCCAACCATGACTTG
Source organism: Buceros rhinoceros silvestris (assembly GCF_000710305.1). Taxonomy (NCBI): domain Eukaryota; kingdom Metazoa; phylum Chordata; class Aves; order Bucerotiformes; family Bucerotidae; genus Buceros; species Buceros rhinoceros. The sequence continues at coordinate 24,955 of NW_010411464.1, read as the reverse complement.
CCTTTTGTTTAAACAACATTGTCAGCAATGCTTCTATCAGTATCAGTGTTTCCATTCTTCTTTTCCTCCTCTTAGTTTTAGAAAAACCTGTTGACACAGATGCAGTACCTTACTACAGGAAAAACAAACAACACACAAATCTATATTTCTTGCTTTTCCCTGTCTTCTGCCATTTTCCCACTTACCCTTTTAATATATCTTATTCTTCCTTTTTGTTATCCATTTCCTTCTTTTACTTAAATAAAGCCTTGATTAAGTTGTGGGTGATGGTTACAGCCACCAAAGTTGTCAGTATGCAGTTCTAGCTTGCATTTTTCTGTCATCTACGTAACAAAGCCAAGGAGAAGGGACAGTATTCTATGTCACCCATCCTGTTTTGTCATCTCTTTTCCTTCCCCTCCTCCCCGCCCCCCGCCCCGGTCCTTTTTTGTTTATTTCTTTTCTCCACAGCTGCAGTTCACACATTTCATTCTGAAGCTCTAACGTGTAGGACACTTTACTGTCTATAAGGGTGATGAATACGACAGAGATTTCAACCTTTTTAGCTGTTGCCACAGTGGATGTATTTAGTTTCTGAGGCAAAATTCTGAAAAGTATGTGACCTTTTATGTCCACGAAATGGCTGCTGTGTGTGAGAGAGAACCAGCAAAGTCAAATTGAAATTTTATGATATTACTAAAAATTAAGATCTGGAAGAGCATGGGATACAGTCACAAGTTGGAAGAAAAATCATATGTACAGTGTCTGCATGCATTTGGCAATCTGGAAAGTTTACATGGATTAATTTTATGGTTATACTTTTACATACACTTAGCCGCCAAAAAGCCGAGACAGAGGACTACAGAAATATTTTACTTGTTAGTCATGCCTTGGTAAATACTACTTCATAAACATGTGCTGTGGCATGCCTCTTTATAGGGAATATCCAGAGGCATTTGAAAAAAATTTTTAAGAGCCACCCTAAGACTGTGTGGTTTGCTGCAGAATGGCAGCTTACACAGTTCAGTACCAGTCTCCTTTCTATATATATATACCTGAGCCTATATACATTTAGACTGACATTTCTAAAGCCCGTAAGTTAACTTTCTAAAATGTTCACTGTTGTGTGTAGGCTTTTAGACACTGGGATAATGAATACTACATCCAATAAAAAGCAGACACAAAAATTTCTAACAGTGGTTCTTTTTTACAGAAATGGAAAGGCTTATTCTTTAGAAATAAGGAAAACTACTCTCTTGTTACTTAGTCGTCTCTGTATAACATAGTACCCAAAATTTTGTACTTGCACACTTCATTGTACCTTACTAGCCTTTGGCAGTAAGTTCATCAGTTTTCTGAGGATACAAAATAGCCTGTGGTTAAGTGCATTGTCCTGATGTCTTGATGGACAATCACAAGTCAATCTATGTAAACATGTGAAGTGTAGTGCAAGAACCTGAAATACAGCTGCATACTTAAGGTATTTAAAAGTAAACAAACTTACGTACTTAAGACTTCAGATATTTTAAACTAAATGTCTAAATGAAACAGTACAGAACAATCTGCATAATATATTTCTCCATGGAGTTCAGTGGGCCTCAGCAGTTCAGCTAATAAAATTATTTAAGATATATGTTTCTTCTGTACTCATATTTGTGCTTGCTGGTCTTGAAACATACCTTTGTGGAGTTTTTGAAAACCAATACAGGGATGCTTATTTTGCAGCTTATGCAATTATATTTGAATCTCTCTCCTTTAAGGTTGTCTTTTCTTTGCTTGGATACTGCTACTGCCCTATTAAGATAAATGTTGCCCACATCATAGAATTGTGAGCACTATATCTGATTTTAAACATCTGAACAGAAAACCATGTCAGTTGCACATTCCATAAATAGGAATTGGTGACCATTTGTCATTTTTCTTAAACACAAGGATTTCTGTGCTACTGCTTTATTTTCTTAATCAGTAACAAGTAAGAATGAGAATATGTTACAGACATTGGTCATTGTTTTGTTTGTTTATTCTTTCCTTAATTCTGTATCATTTAACAAATCTGATATTATTAATAAAAATATATACAGTATGTGTGAGTGTGTGTGGATGCATATGATTCATTTTGCCAGAGAAAACAATGTCAACACTTTAGCTAACTTGCACGGTGAGCTATTTAGACTGTGTTAGCTGTACACAAGAGGCAGCTGACCAGTTGGCCCATTTCCTTCAGAACCCCTGCTGCTGGGTTGAGTCTTCAGCAAGATTTTCCACGACGGACGCACAGGACAAGTTCATTCAGGAAGCAGCTTTCAGGGTTAAGAAAAGGAAGTTATTTGGATTTGAGGGCTGTATGCATATGCTGTGTTTAGAAGGCGTGATACTGATACTGTTTGGGTTTTTTTTTTTCTTTTTTAGGGCAGGTTAAAGTGTTCAGGGCCCTGTACACATTTGAGCCCAGAACGGTAAGTACATCTAGATTTTACAGTTTTGAAAACTTAATTTTAATCTTGTCTAAAATAACTTCAGTTCTGCTAGAGTCAGCCTTTTAGACTTGCTGTACTGTGTTTTCAGTGAAAAAGCCTGATGCTGGATATTGGTTCTTAATGTGACTAATACTGCCTGAATAATCATTACTCTCCTTTTTTAACTTCAGCAAGCTTTATTCTCTAGCATCAGGTACCTGCAATCTTAAGATCAGCAATCTAAGTGATTTTTTTTTCTTTTCTTCTGAAGGCCACAAAGATAGTTGAGAACTAAGAGAGAACTGATGAACTGGGACAAACCAAAAAATGAGATGAAGTTAACAAACAGAATATACATTTCACTGCTTTTTTTGCATAGTGTTCTGTTAGAAAGGCCACAGTCTTTCCCTTTAATTGTCAGGAAGGACACAGATCCAAAAAGTTAAGCTGCAGGCAAGTCAAACTACACTATGAAAGACTGTCAGGCTGTTGTCTAGTTGCTAGAGAATTTGAGTTATTGTTCATTTGAAAGGAGAGCTGTATATACTCTGCTTATCCAGGTATTTGTTTTACCTAAGTACAAACATTCAGGTTTTTCTTTACTCTTCCTTTTTCAATTTTTTTTGTTTTAAGCCAGATGAACTGTACTTTGAAGAAGGAGATATCATTTATATCTCAGACATGGTGAGTCTAAGACATCCCATACAGACTGAATACTTGTAGGATGCCTATCCCTTCTAAGCATATCCCTTCTAAAATATTTTCCCTTTTCTCTTCAGAGTGATACAAATTGGTGGAAAGGAACTTGCAAAGGGAGAACTGGACTAATTCCAAGCAACTATGGTAATGTCTAGAATATTTTCTCTTTGTAAGATCATTCACAATCAAAGAAAATCACTAAATAAAAATAACAGCACTTTCGAAGCTGATCACAGTATTGGCATTTAACAGTCCTCTACCAGAGAATTTCAGAATACATCTGTAATATCAGTCACCACTGTACATCAGCAGTGGACAGGCTGTGTTATATTTTTGTAACTTAGGGTGTTCATGTTTCTTGTTTTTGTGCAAGTAACAGCAGTATCTGTTCACAGTTTTGAGAGGAATAATGCTTGGATCTAAAGGATGTTTTTACAAACGGCACATGAAACTGATAGGCTTGTATTCTTGATACCCTTAATGAATGTATTGCCATTTTAAAGATTTCTTTAGCAGTATCTTGGCTATGTTCCTTAGTCTGTATGTTGCCTTTTTTTTTCAAGTAGACCTAAAGATGGACAGCCACAGCCTTTAGTAGCTGTGATACAGTGTGGTGTGTCTTCTTACGGAGATAGATAATCATACTGAAATTGTTATGTAAATCTCCATACAGACAGGAAGCTAGAACAGATTGTGAGAATTTTGTAGAAGTCCTTTGATTATTTTTTCTTTTCCAACTGCGAAATAGAGTTGGTGGAACTTTTTGCTCTTTAACAAATATATTCAGCCTCAGAAAACATTGTTTCCTGGGGATCGCACCACATTAAATATCCCATACCTGTTTGGACTGAACAGAAATTGCTTTTTCAGGTTCAACTAAAATCACTTTGAAAAGTCATGAGTACAGATAACACAGCACAATCTTTCCAAGTCCTCCCAGGAAATGTAGGCAGAGTAGTAGTGTTGCACGACAGACTAAGTCCAGACTGCTAATATGGTAGTTACTGTGATTGCTTCGTGTTATCCCTTCTTTGATAGGAGATGTTACGGTAGCAGTGCTATGAGTCCCTGCCCTGACTTGCAGTTAGTAGAAATAGGTGAATAGAAGCCTGTGCTGCAGTTATTGAGATCATGGCATCAAATTACACTTTAGTTTGTGATTTCCAGACTGATTCTACTCTTGCCATCTGCCAGAGGTGTTACATACTCTTATATACAAGAAGAATAGTTTACACATGCTTACTTACACTCAGATTTCTTTTCACCATCGAAGTGTGTGGTATTTAAAATAAAATCAACAATTTATAAATTCAGTTTGTGTTCCCATTGAGATAATTTGGAAAAGTTGCTTCCAGAGTGCTTTACCAACAAGTTATCTGAGCAACAGTTTTATTTCCATGTAAGACTGGATAGGAAAGCAGGGTGGTGGTGATGTCTCTGTCTGGATATTTGCAAAAATTTCCTGGGTAAGCAGAACAGAAACCTCCGCAGACTCTAACAACGAAGGGAGCCAGGAATATGTCTTCTGATTTAGACAAGCTGTGCAGAATCCCCACAGGCCTGCTTCCACTGGCTGCCACCATTAGGACTCCCTATGTTCAGTCTTAACCATTGACACACTGTGATCTCCTGTGCTCTTCTACAACCTTTTTTGTGAAGGGTGAAGATAGACCAGAAACAACTGAGTCTTGGTGGGGTCTTGTGCTCCATCTGCTGGACTTCAAGAAACGGTGATCTTGTGAATGGAAAAGCTTATCAAGACAGAATCTGCGTTATCTGCATTAAAAATACTTATTACTGAACTTCTGACAAGAATTTTCTAAAGAAAAAGGTTATTTCTATGCTTTTGAGACAGTGTTGTAGGTGTTAATTCTTTCTGCTGTGCACAACAATGTGTCACTGCTCAATATGACTTGAATGTTCTGCTTCTGTGATGGCTGTCTGTGCTGGGACTGGCTTCTTGCGCTCTGCTTTAGGATTCTGATGATTGTTTGCACGATTTGTTTTTTTAATGAAGTATCAGAATCTAGCATTTGCTTTAATATTTTACTGACAGAGATAAGCACGTGATATCTTGCAATTACAAGCATTTTGGGAGGAATACATACCAAAGTAAGAAAAGATCTGGACAGGCCACAACAGTCATGAGATTTTTATTTGTGATAACTGATACATTATATTTGCCTGCTGTTTGCTTCTTCTCTCTAGTAAAACCTAGAACTTGTGAGATGGAGAAAAGGTCTGTGGAAGCCTGAACTTCAATATGGCCATCACTACATTTGTTGTTTAAGCAGTTTTGATTTGCAGACCTCCTGACAGTTTTCCAGGGAAAATAAAAAATCTCCATAAAACAAATAGGAAGCCTGTTGACTAGATTTTTTTAGTTACACTTCACAGACCCCCTGGAAATAATTCCTTGTAACTTCAGATGGCAAACTTTAGGTTGAAAGCCTGGCCACAGGCAACTCTTCAAAACCATCTTACAAATGTAGAAAGGGAAGGAACAGTTGATGAAATATTTCTAGATTCCTGGTAGCTTGCAACCACTTATCCATTTGATGCTGTTCTTTGAAGTTTTCACAAGCTTTTCTCTGAATTGCTTTCCCATACATAGGACATCGAAGTGCATCGACTAGTTGACCAATCCCTTTTCACATTGGAATCAAATATGCATTACTGGTTCTTCTGGAATAAATGAAAGTTTTTTTCTACAGAGGTCATGATTATCCATTCAGTTCCAGAAGCAGTTAGAATTTACTCTCTGTTTCATTTCAGTGGCAGAGCAAGCTGAGTCTATTGATAACCCATTGCATGAAGCTGCCAAACGTGGTAAGTGTGATTTCGGTTGTAGTTGCGTAATGCTAAAGAAGAATTTTTTTGTTTTCTGCCAAAATAATGATATATTTAGAATGAAGATGTCCTGTCTGGTTTAGTTGTCCAATATATTGAACAAGTTATCTGGTAGGTTTTGCAGCTTTCAGAGGCTGAGCTGTTTTACGGCCTGGTGGAATTGGCGCTCTGAGATTGTGTAAACGGAAGAGTTTAGTACCATCCATTTAACTACATAGGGATCTAAAGGTCTTCTGGAAGTGGAAGAAAAGATGTTTGGTATGACTTGAACTGGTTGTTTTATGAATTTTAAGTGTGGCTGCTGATCACTTTTTCTCCTCATAAGTTGATAGGAGGATCGACATCCTTCAGAAAGGAGCTACATAACTTTAATGGTTCTGTTAATTTTACAAAGAAACAAAAATGATCAAACCAGAATTTGTCTTTCAGGCAACCTAAGCTGGTTGAGAGAGTGTTTGGATAATCGAGTTGGTGTCAATGGCTTAGACAAAGCTGGAAATACAGCTCTGTACTGGGCATGTCATGGAGGCCACAAAGGTATCAGAGAATTAATTTGAAATGACTGTTCTCTATTTTTCTGGATTTGCTTGTTAGACTGATAGCAGTAGTAAATAATAAAGCCCAGGATTCTTTCAGTGCCATTCTAGTTTTCTTAAAAGTTAAAGCTAGAAGGAAGGTTCAGCTCCATCAAACACTGTGTGTTTTGTTGTTGCTGTTGAAATAGGCATTCTAATCAACGTAACTGTTAGAAACAGAGTGGGAAGAAGGGCAGAAGGATTGTATTGTTTGGGGTATTTTATGCAGTAGTATTTCTTTGTGACTAGTAGTTGTTTGCTTAATGCAGTCTGACTGGTACAGATTTTCATTAGCTGATTCAGTTGTTCTTTCATTGAATCTTAACCAATTTTGTACTATGCACACAAAAAAGCCTATTCTGTTTCCACTAAATTATTCACCTTATTCCGCCTCACTGTTTTCTGCAGATATAGTGGATGTTCTGTTTACCCAGGCAAACCTAGAGTTAAACCAACAGGTAGGTTAAACCAACAGATCCTCCAGGCAGAGGTAGGATATTATTCATCCTTGGTACGAACTGAAAGTTTTTTTGCTGTGCTTTAATTCTGTTTCTTTTCCTTCTAACTTCACAGAACAAATTGGGAGACACAGCTTTGCATGCTGCTGCATGGAAAGGTTATGCAGATATTGTAGAGATGCTGCTGGCAAAGGGTAAAGATCTTCACCAAGGTTTCAACAATCTGTGTGGCAGACTAGATTCCTGAATATTTATTAATCTGTATGTTTTTAAAGTGTTTTCCTGTAACCCTGTACACACCTTAGCCAGCTTACCTGCCTGACTTTATTAGCCTTGCAGAAAATTCTGGCAGCTGTTTGGCAAGTAGACACCTCATCTGCTCAAGATAAATTTCATCCTGTTTTGCAGTCAAAATTAGGCACTTAAGCCCAGAACAGCAATGACATCTGTCTCCTGGAAAGGGAGAGGAGCCAGCTAGTTCCTTAGTTAACTGCAGCTTGTGGAAGAGCATCCATAGCTTTTAGTCTGCTTCAGAGCAGTCCACAGATGAGAGTCCATTACTGTTCTGCCCATGCTACTGAAACTCATATCATAATACTGTTGCTTAAGAAATAGCTGGAACAGTGACTCATGATGAAAATTTTCTGTTACGAAGGGGCAAGAGCAGATCTGAAGAACAACGAGAAGAAGCTGGCTTTAGACATGGCGACCAATGCAGCTTGTGCTTCCCTGCTTAAGAAGAAACAGAGTGCAGGTATTTCAGGTTTTGTTATTCTGATACATTTTTCCTTTCTAAAGGACACTTGGTGTTTTGATCAATTATCAATGTGTTGGTAGCCATAAAAACCACTTAATAGCTACATGGGCTAAGAGTTGTGTTTGAAATGGTTCACTTGAGAGGCTTAATTCAGTGGAGCTGCGATAGAGACTTGTGGTTTATCACATTCAGTGTTGCTGATTACACACGAAATGCTGTCTTGGTCAGCAAGAGGAAAGAGTTCAGAAGATGTGGATATAGTAAGGGAAAGGACGTAAATAGAAGACAGACCCTTCAGAGTGAAGAATCAGAGAAAACAAGGGTGGAAACTGCTTTAAAAGCAGTATACCACAAGGAATGGGGTATGAGAGTAAAATGATGTATTATATTCCCTCTTACACCTGTCTATTCCTTCAAACTAAGCCAAATAAACAACAGACAGTCCACTTTTATTTTCTTATGGCTATTTTTAAAAAAAATTCTTGATCATATTTCTCTCTGAGTGAGTCTCTAATAGAGAAATAAAGAATGCTTTCAGGTGTTTATGAAAATAGTCTCAACTGCCTCCCACTTGCCTTCTCTTAATAGCATGGTGTCCTTGTACAAGAGTTAAAGAGATACAAGGCTATTTTGAAAAGCTGAACAAAAACTGAAGTGTTCAGTATTGTGTAATTAATATTACCTGTGGCTTTAGGAGGCTGAAGTTAGAGTGGAAGTCCTAGGTGAATTACACATTAAATGAGAAATTATTTAAGAACACAGGCAGAGTTACAGCTTGTATCTGTGGGACGTATCATCTAGTGACTGTATTGTCACAGGGCTAGCAAGATCAGAGGGGGTGCTAACCTGTGGGTGGTTAGCGGTTGTGGAAATTAAATGGTGGAATAGCTGGCCTCAGCTTTAGAAGGCCAAGAAGAGCAGTTGAGGCAGAAATAATGACAGCTTTTTGATAGAGGTAATGTCAGGATTTCCCATAAAACCTTGACAAATTATTTCCATCGGTTTTGACTCTGAAGAAAGCAGTTGTAACAAAGGGCAGAATTTCTTCTGTTTCTGTATTTTTTTCTAATGCTAGTTAATCCCTGTTAGGAACACATATTTCATCTTTGCCTGTCAGTTGTAGGCAGCTGGTACAGGAGTATTCTTTGTTCTGATATCCCTAATAATTGGATTAATGTTTCATTTTCTGATACTAGGTAACAGCTTCTACTTTTCGGTGCATTTGCTTTGCTCCTTCTGAATTTTGTTTCATCTTTCATGCTTAGTCATTCAATCTATCACTTGCACACTATATTTTCTTATTTGCCTTGATTTAAGAGCTGATGTTCTCAGTGTAACTGCAGTTTCAGTATTAGGTTCCTTGTTTGTTTTTCTGTCATAATTTAGCCTTTTATAATCTCTGAGACCCCACTGATCTGTATACTTTTTTGTATTTAGTTTTTTTTCTGGGTTATTTTTACTCATGTCATACTCATATTTCATTCCTGTGTGTCTATTGATTCTGCATTGCTATATTTCCAAAATCTGTGAGTGAAATGATTGTTCTTTTTCAGAGATTCACTCCTACAGCAGTAGTCTTCCTGTCCCTGGTTTCAAATCTGTTCCTGTTTAGATATGGCTCTTACCATAGTCCATCTATAAAACATTTTGTTTATTCAAAGAGCTTACTGTGCCTCCACTTAATGTTTGGTTTTGTGTTTTACATGTTCACGTTCTAATGTCATGATTGCTGAAGTGTATTCTGTGAAACAAAAGTTACTGAAATCTTGTCATACAAATGCAAAAAACATGTCATTTTTGCTCCTGAATGAGGGGACAAATGTTATACAGAAGAAATGTGATTTGTCTTTTCCTGAAGTATGGCCTCTTGAGCACACGGCTTTCTTCCTCCCTTTTCTCTTCCTCCCTTTTCTCTTCCTCCCTTTTCTCTTCCTCCCTTTTCTCTTCCTCCCTTTTCTCTTCCTCCCTTTTCTCTTCCTCCCCTTTCTCTTCCTCCCCTTTCTTCCGCTGCTTCTCCTACTCAAAAAGGAAAAAACCTCTTAGATTTCTTCTATCAAAACAGTTGATCAAGTCAGTTTTAAATGTACTCATTTTTCTTCTAGAAGTCTAGGATAATGTGGTTATCACTTCTGTGAATCATGTCAGTCTTGTTGTCTGCACCTGATACTTTTAATACTTTGTTTTAATATGTTACTGCAAAGCTATGACTGACTAGGATCTTGTGGATTCTGACTCTCTGTTGTACAACATAATCCATATTCCTATTTCCGTATGTTTGAAAATTTATAGGCAAATAATCATCTATGACAAAAAGCCCTTGCTGCTTATCTTTGTAGAGTCCCAAAGGTAGATGCAGTTTTGCAGACACTGCTGCACATCTAGTGAATATACTTCAATACACCTGTTTTCTGCTTACTATCTTTCAAAAACAAAAGCTCATAAAGTAGATCTAAGAATTCTTATTCAGGAAAAAACAAAGAGGAGAAGAGAGGGAGGGGAGAGCATAGATTGAAAGTATTTGATTTTGAAGCAGAGAAGGGCAGCCAGCAAGGCACTCAGAATAATATCATAGAGGCTCTTCCACCAGCTCACCGATCCTTTCCTTTGCAATTTAACTGTAATATATCTACAGAAAATAGAATTAAAGTGTTGAAGCTCTGCTGTACAGGCTTCAAGGAGCCAGAAGATGGCTCTTACAGTTCACAAACAGACTAAGTCTCATATGTAGGAGATGTGATTACTGGCTTAGCCCTACCTTTGAGACCCAGATTTACAGCCCCATTTGTGTAGCCCTAACATCTGTAAATGATAGAGGAGCCACATTTCTCAGATGCTGGTTTGCAAGCATTGCAAATGTGAGGCTTTTCTTGATTTTTATCCTGGATTAAGAGAGGGCTTTGTTTCTTTCCAGGTACAGTCCGAACATTAAGTAATGCAGAGGAATACCTCGATGATGAAGACTCCGATTAGCTTTTTTCATTCAGCCTGAAGAACTATAACTTGCATTGCCTATGTCATTCCCAAAATGTTATCTTCACAACTGTAAAAATATCTTACTTAGAGTATTGCAGTCTTCCAGTGTAACATATAAATGAGAAGGTGAATCATGCTTTCCCAAAGGAATAATCATGTGTGCCAGAAGATGCCACATTTTAAATCAGAATTCCTTTGGAATTATCTCATGGAGAATGTGTGGCAACCCTTATTGAATGGGCAGAGGACCATTTCTAAACTCATAGGCTTCGTCTCAGATCTTCCCAGCAAGTGCCTTGCATCTCTGGAACACACTCCTCAAACTGAAAGATCCCTCTGGGACAGCAGGACACCATTGCTAACATATCCCAAAATCTTCCTAGTTATAAGTTCCTTTGTGCAGATAACATAATGCTGGCAGAGTCAGTACTGGCTGACAGGCACGAATGGAGATGCTGCTGTAGTGACCATGTTTTGCCCACATGGAAGCCAGCAAGACAAGGTTTAACATTTTGGTTTTTTTTAACTCCCCCCCCCCCCCCCCCCGCCATTCCTTCCTGTACCCCTCTGAGTAAGGGGTAGAATGGCATGGGACAATCTGCCCCATATGCTTTGTCTTCTCTATTGCTATGGGCCCAATCCCTGAAACGTAAACTCAGGTGAAATGCTTGCTAGGGTCAGTTTTGCTTGAGAAATACACATAGTTTTGGACTTAGTGACTTGATTATTTTGCTTTTTGAGTGCATTATGCTGAAAATATTCATAGTGAAAAACAGAATATTTTTCTATTTATCCTGCCTGATTTTTTTATAACTGATCTCTTGCTTTTATTTTTTTAAAGTGTTCTTATATTTCGTCCTAAATTACCTCAAAGCTTAAGTGTGTTTGAAGGAGTGAGGGAAGATGTATGTCGAATATACTACAGGTATCTTTAGAAAAGATGCCTGAAGCTGAATAAACATTTTAAAAATGTATTGCTTCTTCCTGTGAATTAAAGAGAACTGTAAGAATAAATTGAGCCACTTTCAAGCTTCCCTGCAGAGTTAAAAAATAAGTACTTCCTTCAGATCACTCAAATAGCTGCAGCCAAATATTATACCCTACTGAGGGATTCTTCCTTACTGTGATGGTATGAAAATGTTACACATATTTGAGATAAAATCTCATTTTCAATTTTGGTTGCTAACTTCCCCGTTAGCAGATCTTACAGATACTATAAAACCCAAACAAAACAACAAAAAAATCCCCCCAAACCCCAAGAAAATAAAGGTCAAAAAAACCAAAAGGGGAAAAAAAAAACCAAACTCTTGTGGAAGATTGGGGATAAATGAAAAGCTCTTGTGAAAGATTGGGGATTAATGAAGAGCTCTTGTGAAAGATTGGGGATAAATGAAAAGCTCTTGTGAAAGATTGGGGATAAATGAAAAGCTCTTGTGGAAGATTGGGGATAAATGAAAATCACACTAAGTGTTTTAGAGATTAAAAGAAGTCTAGAGTACTCTAACATCCCACTTTTAAAAATACATGGAACCAGTTTTTTGTATTTTTATTCTGGAAAGAACTAGATACAGGTAAAGCCTGTTAAACGAGCACTTACCAAAGAAGGCCGCATTTGACCAGAACTGTGTAAGATGGATGTGTTGCACAAATAGTCATCTCCAGATGTAATTCTAAACTGTTCAAGTGTTAAAACCATAGAACAAATGTTTTAGCCCTATGAAATACTGTGGTCAACCAAACAGTGATGTTTTATTTTGTGTGAACTTGAAGATCCTAGAGGAGAAGAAATAAAAACCAAAGCCACCAAGTTTTTTCTCTCTATCTTTCATTAGAACAATTGTTGAACATGACTCAGACACTGTCCTGCTTCGCGTATTACCAGCCAGCTGTTCTACTAGCTCAGATGTTTACCACAGTGAAGCCATGTTTTGCTGCATGCTGTTGATTAACATGATACAATTTCACAGCTCAAGTAAAAAGGGATCTCTAATAAGAGGCTAGAGAAGCAAGAAGGTTCATGTATCTGTCACGAGTCTTTTTCTTGCATAAATGAAGCTCTCAGGGTTAAAATTCCTCAGTGTCACAGGATGTGGAGAGAATGGCTCTTTCCAAGTCCCGCTTTTCTCTGTCAAGCTTTGGAGACAGTGTTTGAATTCATAAATAACTTCTAATGTGATGTCTTCTGCTGCCATGCGTTCAGCATCCTACAAGTTAATTGCAGCATTGGATTTAAAAACTAATGTTACGCCCACGTCTGTGGAGTTAGCTGCTGCCAGAAGATCTTGTGTTCTGCAGACAGATAGAGGTGCTGCAAGGGAAGAATGGTGGCAGAAGCACAAGTGGGGCCCAGAGATTGCCTGTGAGGTCCTTGCTGGAGTGTCCTGAAAGACGCAGATTTACGTTGCAAGGCAGCTGGCTAGTGCTGTAATTTGTTTCTAGGACCAAAATTACATCTGCTTTTTCTTTTGTTTTTCTTTCCACAACTTTGTTTTCCCTCATGCAGCTGTCTACTTGTCTTGTGAAGTACAAATCACTGTGAAAACTTTCAGGCAATGAATGACTTTTTGCCTAACTCTAGCAGTTAAGTTTTGATTAAAAAAAAAAAAACCAGAGCAAAAGTCATCTAGCTAAAAGGAATTACAGCTGGAGTAAAGATGATACAATCTTACTAGTTATGCAAACCTGCTTACTCTCCATACTTTTCTCCACTGCGTGTGTCACAACAGGCTCTTGGATAAATATAAGACTCTTTCCAAGGACAGCTGCAGGTTTGTAACAATAAGAAAAATAGGGTTTTAAGAGCAGCAAAATAAAAGTTATTAAGGTCATGGTGTCTCCTAACTGGAGAGTTAAAATATCCCTATTGAAGGATATTTTGTCCTGTATGGTTCTAGGTCAATTATGTGTGTGCTTTTCTGTTGAGAATCAGTTGTGCTGCTGCTGGAAGTGCTGTGCTGTTAGAAATTGTTCTGATTTATTTGAGACTTTTTCAAATTTTCTGTCTGCTTCATCAAAAATCAAATGCTTACCCTGTTTACCAGAAGAGAAAACAGGACATTTCTTGAACCATCTTTAATATTGTTTTTGGACAGTCCACGTGTATAATCTTCAAGTTATTACACTGTTTTACCAAGATAAAACCTGCCTTACTGAATTCAGCTCTTACATGTCCCCTCACCTGAAATGTAATCTGCTTAAAACAGTTAAGGTTACATGAAATTTTTAAACTCCAGTGGCCCATTTCCTAACACACTTTTCAACTTTGAACCCTAAGAATCCTAAGACAGCATTGTGTTTCTTGTGTTTGAGTTTTATATCAAGGTCCAAAGATTGCTGAAGGTAAGTTAGCTTGACCTTGTGAACATTTCATTTATATGCTACAAAGTCAGGTTTTTGAGCATGCAGCATACATCACTGATTTAAAGATTTGTTTTCAGCTGTTGCCACCTCCTGATGAAGTCATTGAAATGGAACACAGAGCAAAGCAAAAAAGTAATGGGGCATCAATCTGCTGCTTCTTGAGACACATGTAAGCTGAAGTTAGAAAAAGTGTGTCAGGACAATGTTACTTGTACTATACTTTGATCATATCAGGAGACAAACAAGCAGAAATATTTTAGAATAACTTGAGACAGGATTCTTCAAAAGAAATTACTTGGATACAAAATCAGTATCCTCGTTTGCTAAACAGATGAAGAGGAAACATCTGGGTTTTTTAAAGCTACACAATAAAAGGAGAAGCAAAAAATGTGAGTACAAAGGCAGTTCACAAAAATGTAACACTATATTGCAAGTTAGGGAGCAGAATTTGGACTGGTGGTAGTGTCTGCCTGTTGCAGGGAAAAAACTACCAGGTACCCATCTACCTGATGCCTGCTGTTTCCCAGCTGATAACTGATGCTGAAGATGATGTGACCAGCCTGCAGCCTCTTGTAGAACCTTCTACTAAGCTTACCAGCCTTCTGTTGGGCTTTACAGAGCAGGTCTATAGCATTGTACCACAGGACTCTGCTGAAAGACAGATTTCTGTGGGACAGTCTTCAGCTGACTGATGGGAAACATCCTGAGGTCAAAGACTGAGGGATTCTGTTGCAAAGATAATGGTGATTTAGGTGGGGATCTTTAGTGTATGTAGAACGGCATAGATCTTGGCAGGGTACCTAGCCCTTCCACATGCATTAAGTTTATGCAGCCAGGAAAGGGTCCATAACTTACCCTGTTCCCTTCACTGAAATCCCATCACAGGATCTGTATCGGTTCACCGCCATCACTTGGGAGCTGTTTCTTACAGAGGTGGATTGTTTGGAATATGTGCTTTTCTTATCACAGAAATCCGTATTTCTTCTTCTCTTCAAAGACTTAACTTAAAGGACTTTAGTGAGATTTTGAGATTTAACATAAAACAGGGGTGAAGACATGAAGTACCACAAATTGGACATTTAAAAGTATTAGAACCATTTTTCTGATTGAAGGTCTGAAGCAAATTTTGAAACCAGTGAAGATACATGGGAAGTGGAGGACCTCTGTCTTCAAGCTCAGTACAAACCTATTTTTGTTTTCTTGATTTGTGAGCTTAATATTCTGTATTTTTGCTCACAGCTTTACTGTATAGTCACACCTCCAATTGACTTCATGACTAAAAGGGCGTATTGAAATTAACCTTTAACCCTCTTTGGAGATGTCCAACATGACATTAGAAATGAATTCTCAAAATTTCATCCAGTTTTAGCGTGTCTTTCCTATTCAGTGGACTTCTGTAACACAAGCAGTTCCAGGGTGTTAGTAATTTACTTCAGGCTTTTTTAATTGGAGGTTTTAGTTTTAATCTTCACATATAATTTCCCTAATGTAGGTAAAGAGACAGCACATTCACATAAGCCAAAATTGATGAAAGACTAGTACATTTCCTTCTCACACTTATCAATTTCAACTCTTCTACAAAAGCTAATTTATGTTTTTCCCTAAGACTTCTGTTCAAGCTATTTTGCTAGAAAATCCCATGGAGATCTAACCTCGTACGGCCTAGCTATGAGTTTAAAACAAGACGAACAAAGAAACAAAAAATGTGGCTGCACTGCGTGTAGTTATGCTGAAAGCAAGAGCAGTTAACATTTTGTTAATTAAAATGTACTGTGAGAGTCAGGTTGAGTAGTCGGCATTTTACTTAAGATATTTAGGTTGATTAAAGCCCTGAGCTAGCATGTACATTGGTCTTAACAACTCCATCTAATCAGAGGAGGTGGCCATTATAAGGCTGTGAGTACTTTTCTAAAAATTAGTTTCCACATCAAGCTACAACAGTGGAAGGTCATGGAGTAATCAAAATGCTTCCAAACTTCATACTGCTAAAAGGCTATAGAGTGCTCTCTAGTCAGACAAGAATCATTCAAAAGCATGAATGACTGCAAATAGTTTCTCATCAGTATGAAGATCTGTGAGGATGAACAGTTTATGTATGCTTCTTCTATGCTACTTCAACTAGTGCTGAAAATGCTTGAATTACCTCAGTAGGTGTGGCAAGATTGTTGAAGTTAAATGAGCTTGATATGAAAAATCATTAATACATAGGAGAAAATAGGTTGAAAGGGTCTGGCTTGTATTTAACAAGGAGTCATTGCCATTGAGTTTTACCCAAAGCCAGGCTACACTAGACACACCTCCAGTAGTTTTCTTACCATTTAAGTATTCCAGTTTTACTCAGTATTTTAGGGAAACTCCAGTTCACTAATGCTACATTGCCATTTTAAGGGCTGATAGATGTTAATTAGCCAAGCTCTGGCTTTGCACTTTCCCTAGTGACACCAGTTGCTTGCAGCCTGCGTACTGTTATTCTTTACACTTCAGTCTAATGCTTGAAAAGTTTAAATGAAATTTGGTATTCTTGTGCTAGTCTCAGCTTTTCAGTTATTCAAACTGGATGACCGACTGTAGCCCTCTCCTTACTTCAGTGACTGGATTTCCTTCAACAGTTAAAAGCATCTTGAAAGTTAAGAGGGAAAAAATTAAATTAAAAACTAAATCTCGCATGTGGACTTCATAGATCTAGTATTTTGGCTGACCTATGCGTTGTGAAAACTCGTGTCATCTCAGATGCATATACTGCAGTATAGCATCTCTTTGCATACATAGTGGAAAGACCAGGTGTTAAAGTACTTGCACACCAACATAACAGCATTATTTTTATGTAAATCCATACAGGCAGCCTGCAGTTACTGTTACTGGATTGTATAATTACAGAATTCATATATTTGTGGCTTTATTTGGGGCTTTTTTAAAATGAAATGATCATTTATCAAAACTCAGTTTCTGGTTTCCAAGAAGCATTTACTTTGGCCTTAACTCAGAAGGGGCAAATATTTTTTGCATGTTTGGTGGCTGTTTTTACGTAACTGTAACTTACTGCTTTGAGACATGAGTTGACAAAATCTGGTTAATACTTCATGTATTAAGTCGCAAGTTGAAAAATTCTGCTTTTTACAAGTAATTAAGAGCCGCTAATCACAGGTTGTTTCTGGAGTACTTCCCACTTGTGCTAAAAGACAATTTGACCCAGACTCTGGTATGTTAGTGTATTCCAATTTTTGCTCCTGTATATCAGAGCTTTCTTATTTAATCAATCATTTTGATTTTATTTTAAATAAAGTTATGTAAACTTTTATTGTGATTTCCTGCAGACTGTGCTCTGAAAACTGATCATACATATGGTTTGGTGGACCCAAATACATCACTTTAATTACCTTATCAAGTGGACTTTGCTAATGAGCTAAGTCGTTCTTCTCTGTGAGTTTAAAACTTCACAAAATACAGCTGCACTTGCAGTAAAGCAAACTGAAGATAAAGAACTGTGCTCAGTCTCTCGATTTCTGGTTAAAGGATGAGGCATAAGATAGCAGAAAAATATTACTTGCTCATCATAAACTGAGTGAATTTTTTTACTTGAATTTTTCGTAATTGTCTGTGGGAGAAATCAGAGTTATATTTACGTACTGGAGAGCAACGGCTGATTTGTACGTTCTGTTTTGTTCTTCTGATAAAAAACATACAAAAACTTTTCCTGTCTTTCGCAGTTTATTAAACATAATCATCTCAGTTTAGATGAATGCTTACCCTGTGATTGCAGTAAAACTTGTTGATTTTGATAAAAAAATCCTTGCACTTTGCAAAAATTCGTTTACCAGTCCAGTAATTTACTTTCATTTCACAAGAAAGGCAAATATTTCTTTTGCCTAGTTGAGTAATATTCCTGTGAACTAAACTTGTAGTGGGTGCAGATCAGGATGTGTATCATAAGCGTGCTAACAATCACAAGGCTCAAAACAGAAGTCTGTATGTGCTCTCAAGTCAATCATAGTGCTTCTGCTACTCTCCTGAAACAGGTATTTCCAACTGTTTTGCAGTGAGGAAGACTCTTGAAATACACCATCATGCAGCTACATCCAGAAGCTGACATTAGGCCGGTCTGGGAATGTGAGGAGTCATCTCAAGGAAAGTTTAGACCAAAAGTACATAACGTTATATATCAATACTTTTCTGTTTAGCCTGAGTTTGAAGAAGGAAACAGAAAGGAGGGGGAAGAGCCGAGACTTGCTTAGGTTTGTAGTTAGTCATTTCCTGCTCTCCTACTGTTCAAGACAGGCTGTATCTCCCTCCTCAAAAACATTTTCTCTGCTAATTTCCTAGCCTTCTACCAGTTACTTGGAATGATGGCTTAATTTTCACTTTTAAAGGCAGAACAGGTATAATTTGTATGCAAGACAAGTCACTGCATTCTCAGTTACTTTAATTTTGTTGGCCGTTACAAATGCAACCATTTGACACGGTCCTCATGCAGCAGACAGCTACCATATTCAGTTCTGCACTAGAGTGGGTAAATACAGATTGTAACAGGACTAAGTGAAAAGGAGAGTTTGGCTGGTTGTGTTTTCAAGTATCAAAAATCTAGTGAGGGCAGGCCATACACGTTCTACATATGCTCTTGTGCTTACCCGCCATACAGACCATGCATGCAGACATCCCCTTCGCATGGAGCTGCGCTCCACCACAGGTCTAGAAAAAACATTCCTGTCTGCTGTACTTTTCTTAAGGTTGTGTCAGTGTTTGTACACTCATCCAGAGACCTTTCAAGAGGGTGGACCATGACCAATATGAATTGTCCTCACAAACCATATCAAGGTTGTCCGTCTTAAAGTAAGCACAGCACAAGATAAAGTAAAAACAGGAGAGTTAATAAAGGAAAAATGGTAATATGAATATTATAACTTATCAATATTACAAGCCATTTAATATCCAGCACAATGAAATATTTTCCAGTTCCTTTGTATGAAAGACTGTTAACATTGTTACCAATGAGTATTCAAAGCTGGAACACAACATGGAACGCTAGAAAATTCCAGGCAGGCAGAACAAAACTAATGTTGTATCCATACCCAGAAAGCAAAACCAGCACAGCTGCAGTGAGCCTGCAGAAATTTGATATGATGGAGTTTATCAGTAAAGGCTAGCAGAGTAAAGCAGTGGAGCGTTAGCCTGAGAGTCTCATCAAATGTGACGAGACAGAAACAGTATACCTATTTTCATACAATATATAACGTAATGCTACATTATATTCTTACTCAAAAACAGCTATAATGCAAGATGCGTCTACTAACTGTCTCACATTTCTTAAAAAGGTCTGTTTTGGCAAAGATCTGTTAAATATGGAAAGCTATGTAACACATCACTTATATCAAAGTTTACACTCACTGTTGACCAGATCTGTGGATGCAGTAACAAACTCGTGAAACAGTAAATACTGATGTAGTTTATTATTTATGAGGGTCTAGTCAAATAAAGTGATTTTTAAGAAAGCCAGATGCAAATTTATGCACCTAGGAAGGAGATATGAAGAGAATACAGTTACAGAACAGGCAATTGTAGATTTCTTAGGCCATAATCTCTCCCTAAAATCAATTTCCTCCTCTGAGGCAGAATTTGTGATATATTCTCTGCCTTTTACCCCTGTTCTTACCAGTCCTTGCTGTATTCCAAAGGATGAGTCAGTTATCCAGAATATGTTTTGGCACACGGCAGCCAAGAACTGCAAATATTTTGTGGGTTTGGGGGATCTTTTGAGTTTCAGTTTGGTTTTGGGGGGGGGTTGTGGTTTTGGCATTTTTCATGCAAGAGTGAATGAGATTTTATTCTCTTTTCAGTAAATTCTGTATTGCTTTGTAGCAGAAGAAAAGGGTTAGTAATACCACTGCAAAGGCAGCACTACAAGCTCACTTTATACAGTGCTTCTCCACAAATTCTGGAGAACGTGTTGCAACTGAAGCAATCAGATTTCTTCATAGAATTTGGCTGATCGGGAAAGAAAAAGAGTAAAGTAAGAAAGAGTAAAAGAAATCAGAATTAAAATGAAAAAAGTGTGTGCCTCTGGTGGAAAACAAAAACAAAAGCACCAACACCTTAAAACTTTCTGCATCCCATTTCCCAGCATGTAAGGCTGCAAATGTCTCTTAGTCAAAGTTGATAATTGGCATTCTTGTACCTGATTGTATTTTACCAGCTCAATGGAACCTTTTCATACTAATGTAAAAGAAAATCCTCAAGGACAAAGCTCTGCTGTTGCCAATGACCGTTTTACCATTTTACCTTTTTCTATGGTGATGTCTAACTGCTCTTGCAGTCCACTTTTCTGCTGATTTTTAACAGGGTGTGCTTTTCCTCTTCTAGATTAGTACAGCAGTTGCAGCCCTACACTGGTGTGTATTTCTACTGTAGTAATTTTTTTTAAAGTTAAAGCTGGTTCCAAGCCAAGAACTTTCTTTAAGGCATAGAAGGTAATGTAAGTATGCTTTAGCAGTTTTATTTGTCTTTTTTTTTTTCTTGACCAACTCTTTTCTCTGTAAAACAATGAAAGATTCTACATTGGAAAGATTCTACATTCTTGGAAAAAATCAGATCAACTTTTCTATTCCATCACCAGATAGATACCCAAGGGATATCATCCTCAAGCAAGCTTGCACAGTCCTGAAGGTTAATAGTTGAGATGATAGATTGTTACGTCTCATTATGTTTATTATGTATTGTATGGAAACTTATAAATGAATCAAGGAACTCTTTTAGTGACACTCTAGAGTAATACCATCATACAAGCATGCTGCATGTTTTGTATGTGAGTAGCAGAGCCCTGAGGCAATTGAATTTGGGCACAGATGCCTCCAGCAGCTCTTTTGTGAAACCCTGTAGTATAAAATGGTATTTTGTATCATTCAGTAAGCGTTTGGGACACACATCCTCAGGACTTTAGACTGCACACTCCAAAGTGACCTGAATATCCTAGAATCTTGAGGCAAATTTCCCCATTCTATTTTGGGATGACACCTGTGGCTACCCCACAAAGTACTATGTGGCTCAGTGACTTCCAGTACCAAATTTGATTTTGTCTCTTGCTCCACTTTGGGGTTCAGCTGTTGTACAACTTTTCAGAAAGCACATCTAATCAGTAGCAGTATTGTGATGGGTAGTACCAGCCCTTCCTCACGTAGGAAAAATGTCCAGAGTAAGATATTTGAGCAAAGTTCAAGTATGAGCTGCATCATTCTTTAAGTCTGCTGCATTGTGCACATGCTTTGATCTGGTGGACTCTTACCATTCTGAGTTTGATTCAGGGAATATAGTCACTGCTTGCTTCCAATCTTTCCTTTCAACAACACTTTTAACAACTGTGTATGGAAGATATTTTTCCATTTATCTGACAGGTCAATATCAGAACTCACTGACCCTACTTGCCTGATACAGTAAATGTTACTTACCGTTTTGTAAAAGGTGATGGTAACCGCACTACCTTTCCCTAAGTGTTGCCAGGCTCATTTCTCCTCCGAGTGACCTAATTTACCTCATACCTAAATTATTTGTGGTAAGGTGAGAAATGCCTGCAGGCTTTCGCTTCCTCTTAATGATCAATCCATGATATGGGAAGAATCTAAAGTTTGGTCCTTTTGAGTTTTCTTAGTCATAGCTAATGTGTCATGAAGCTATTGTGTATACGCATCTGGAGGAAATCTCAGTGAATTCTAGAGGATTTAGAAAATACTAATAAAAGATAAAGCAACAGCTTGTTTATGTGCTGGGTACCTACCTGCTAATGGTTTTGTAGCATTCCTTTGAGGGACTGATTGATCTGCTACACTGGTCTGTATGTCTGGGAATGGTAAAAGGTCTCTGAATGGCCTCAATTTCTTCAAATTGCGTAAAACTCCTTTAACATAGGTTCTTGGAAATTGTGATCTGCTGCTCTGACTTTGGGATACAAACAATACTGAAAAGTTCAAGCTGTTTGGTCATTCTTTTGACAGTGTCACTGTGAAAAAGTGTTGCTCCAGAAAGCAGGTCAGGTGTCAGAGATAGCTACTGTATGCTTACCTCTGAACTACCTTTTGGGAGATGATTGATGATTTTGCTCCTTTCAATTGCATACCTGTAACAGGCATGAGAGTCCCAGATCCCTGGTCTGGAACCTATCCCTGAACTCCAAGTAGATCGAACACCATCCTGGAAGTTATGGGGAGCCAATCAGTTGATTTCCTTTGTTTTTCAGCTTTGTGGTGCTCATATAGACTTTTTAATGTGCTGTTTTGCCCAGATTTTTCAGATCTTGTGTCTCCTGCACTGCAAAACCTTGGGATCTGGTTCGAGGCCTCTGCAGCAGAACAGGAAAACAGGGTAAGCATATGCCTAAGAAGCAGTGCAAAAAGCTTGCACTCCTTCTGTTAAGGAGCATATTAAGAGGACAGTTTCTGCTAGATAGCTGTGATGTGGAAGTATGTACACACAACTGGTAATCCAAAAGTGATAGGAGGGCTACAATGGCTGCTTTTCTAAAAATCCTGAGATCAACAGAAGCTCTCACATGCTTATAGTTTAACGCACATGTCTGTCTAATGTCTTCACTGGCAACTGTTCATGGATGATAGTTCATAAATCACTGTATCAGACGCACCAGAGACGCACAGTGAAGTGCGTTCTCCTATGAAGAACTGTTCTGCTTATTCTGTGTCCTTCACCCTCCATCACTCTAGTTTGTTTAGCTGTATTACAGCCACACAACCTTTGTAAAAAGCCATGCAACTTTTGCAAAAAGCCAGCTTAGGGACACCCAAAGGTTGCCAGTGGAACACATATTTGCCAGGTGGAAAGTGGGACCACACAAACATAAATGGCTCATACTCCCCATGTTACTGAAGTACAGCATGTTCTGTTGACACCTGTGGGTACGAGTAAATAGGGAGCACCCAGGGCACTTGGTTTGCAGGCGTGACACCAGCAGAGAGCAGCAATCTCAGCAACATGGATTATGAAAGCCAATACTATAACAGTTGGCTACTTAGAAGTTAAGAGGAATGGGAAATTAAGACAAAACATCCTGTGCTTTTCATGTTTTTCCTCTGACAATGTGCAAGGAAAAAGAGCTGTTTCTTCCTTTTTACCCCGGCTTTTCCTCATTTGATCCCAGACTCCCTGTTCTGTGACAACTTTGCTCACAGTCTACCAGAAGTGTCTGAGAGCTTTCTGATACTAGATACAGCAACTGCTGCTCACACTCTAGTCATATCATTCCTTGGATTGACTAGAAAATGAATTCAATAAATTCAGTCATGCTGCTGCCAATGCATGGGCATCTGGCACTGAGAGCAATGCCTGAGACTTCTCTCAAGATATTTTCTGGAGCACCCACTGCCTCCTCCCCTAGTCTACTCATTTATCTGCTCACTGAGTAGTGATTGATTAGGTAGGTCAGTGGAATATGATCTCAAGGCCCAGGTTCCTCAAAGCAGGGTGGATGTGTCAGATTTGCCAATGCCACTCTTAATTTCGTTGTGCGGGCGTTTTATGAACTTGATACGTTCCCTACCCTAGATGTCTTACGATGGAACCCTGTCTTCCCCAACTTCTTGCAGTAACTTCACATGAAGGCAAATTCCAAGCACGTCCAAGAAATCATGGGTTTTGTAATTTTGCCCTCAACAAAAACCTCATGTTTTCTCAGAAATTTTTTTGATAAACAGGGGCAGGCTTCATGGAGAAAACATGTTAGCACCTGTCCTTTGAATTTGAGGTGACAAAAAAACTACCAGCATGCAAGAGGGCGTAATTGAGAAGTGAGGAGGTAGAAATCCGTGGTAAAAACAGTCTCTGCAAGAATGAAACCTCAAGATTTTAGCAGCATGTAAAACCATGTCCCATGTAGCTTATCCTTTTCCTCAGACAAGGCTTAGAAGGAGAGAATCAGCGAACTTGCAGGCTGGCAACAGATGAGACACCTGCAGTGCAGACTGTTCTCAGTCTTCCATCCTGACCCAAGCAAAACGTTCTTCCGGCAGAGCAGTGTCTGAGCCACAAGAGGTCACTGGTAACAGCGCTAAAGACACTCCGAGGTGTTCTCCATCTGCTCCTTATCTTATGCTTGGAATAGCCAGGTGTCACCTACAGCGGATGATGAAACTAACCGCATCTAACCAGCACCTACTAGCACTGCAGGAAGCCACGTACAGGTCCACAGCAGGCTCACACCAAGCAACCTCCCTGCAAACCCTCAACTGACTGGAGGAAGGCGTGTACTATTTATTTGTAAAATGCAACCACCCAGCCAGCAGCGGTCAAAGTCTTCTCAGCACGAGGATGTTGTATTGATTTCAGTGAAACTAACTGGAGAACAGAAGATTTATTTTACTAAAGCTATGAACATTTCAACTTTTTTCTTCTCCTTGAACCACAATCTAAACAAAACCTCTTTCATGTTTGCAGAACACAGGATCATGTCAGCATGCCTGTGGCTGACCTGCAGCTTGAAAACCCTGGCCCAGTACATGTCTTTTCCTCTTTAACTGAGAAAGAGCAGAAGTTTGTTTGGTTGTTTTTTGTTGGTTTGGTTTTTTTTTTTTTAAATCCCGGAGTACTTACATATAAAGTATGAAAAGTTTGTGTTCTGTTCTCCTTTCTGCCTGATGTGTTCCTCATCACCTGGTGAAATTTCACCAAGGACAGACTGCTAAACATGCTCTTGTAAGCCCACTCTCTCTGCAAGAACTCATCAAAACTGATTTTTCTCCAATAAATACTCTGGCTGCACACAGAATGCAATGCACACAGCATTGTATTCCAGCAATATTTCATTTTACAAGCTCTGATTTATATTAACACATCTGCAGGAGTGCCCCTGCCTCC
>NW_010411463.1:5987-7008 GCF_000710305.1 Buceros rhinoceros silvestris | reverse complement strand
TGCCGCTCTAGGCAGAGGGCTGCTGCGCAAACACATCACCGTGCTCTGTGGGTGAGGGAAGGACCATCAGGGGAAAGCAAGCTCTGTACCCAGGCCTTTGCTGAGCATGATGAGTGAGCAGCCCTGTGCTCTGCACGTGTCCCCCAAAACAGGCAGGATGATGCTGAGAGGAAGGGCAGCCCCTTCTTCTGGAAGCTCACATGTGTTTGAAGCCCATTTTGCTTGGGCCGCATTTGTGGCATGTGACTTGAAGCAAGAAGCCTGCGTGTGGGTGGGTTTCTGCTGTGACCTGCTGGCAGTCCGCGGCAGTGGGGCACCGCTGGCAGATGTGCTGTCCCCACCGTGAGCTGGCCTCCTCACGTAAGTAAGCGCTGAGCAAGCTGTGCGTGAACTCACCACCTAGCCCTAAAGGACTGGAAAACCAGGAAACTCTTTCAAATGTGTCTAAGGATTTGATGCTGACATTTTACTTCCCCTGTCACATCACGGCAAGAGTTCTGCCCAGGCGCTGTAGCCCTGCACTGCGAAGCTGTCGTTTATTTCTAGTCAGAGATTTGGGGCTTTCGAAAATAAAGCCAGGGAGGACCGAAAATAAAAGTACTCCAAGACACTGCAGTGCATTGTACAGGTGTTTGTTATGGGAAACTGAGTCTTCCCAGCCCTTGGGGAAAAGCACAGCCTGTGTACAAATAATTTTCTCAAAAGGATGAGGCTGTTCTGTCTGCGAAGCTGTCGTTTATTTCTAGTCAGAGATTTGGGGCTTTCGAAAATAAAGCCAGGGAGGACCGAAAATAAAAGTACTCCAAGACACTGCAGTGCATTGTACAGGTGTTTGTTATGGGAAACTGAGTCTTCCCAGCCCTTGGGGAAAAGCACAGCCTGTGTACAAATAATTTTCTCAAAAGGATGAGGCTGTTCTGTCTGCTGTGAGTTTTGGTGCTCTAGAGTTCGAGGTAAAAGCACAGCGCACTCCTCAGTAGATCACACAGGGACAGCAAGCAAGAAGGAGCTGAAGGGGAAC
>NW_010411463.1:938-5892 GCF_000710305.1 Buceros rhinoceros silvestris | reverse complement strand
GAGGCTGGAGGCATGGGAGCAGGCTGAGAACATCTCGTCCTCTTCCCAGGAGCTGCTGGGAGCCAGCTCCCAGAAGAGCAGCTGGCCACTATTTAAAAATGCACCCTTGGTGCTGCCACTGGAGCTGGCTGCAGTTTCCTGCCGGCAAAGTGTGCCTTGGGGGGAACCATGGCCAAAAAATCCCCCAAGAACCCAGGCATGTAGTCCCTCAGGTGAAACTCCATCCCAGTTGAAAGGCAACTCGGCCAATGTTCTCGCCCTGTCCCTGCATTCCCATTCCCAGCAGAGCCGTTTTCCCCAGACAACAGCCTTCTTCACCCGGGTGAACACAGGAAGGAGGCGCTTCCTCGGAGGAAGTTAATTTGATTGGTTTTTTAGACCAAAAGAAATAGAGGGAGTGGGAAACAAAATCTTTGCAGCACTCTGGGCAAGTATTATCAGACGAAGCCTCTTCTGCTACAGGGAAACCCTCTCCTCGGGCCCTTGAGATGCTAAGGACCAACACATTGATATTGTCTTTAAACATAAACCTAACTCTAGCTCTAAATCTAATCGTGGAATTTTCTTCCGGAAATCAGATGGCCCTGCATTTAATTTGAGCAGGACACATACCGCAGTCCCTGATGTCCGGACTTGATTTGAAAAGAGTGATTCATGCATTTAGCTTTTGGTTCGTTTCTGTCTTGGTTGCGGAGCCATGACAAATCTCCCTTTGGAGCTGCAGGAGGGTTAATTTCTCAAGCACACTTTTGCTTTGAAGCGCCTATTGGCTATTCGTTAATAAAATCAGCCCTTTTCCGTTCTCTTCCGAGTCACAAAACACAAAAAGTCGTGGATGCTCTGGGCCAAAGGAGGGCTCTGAACATCCTCCTGGCAGTGAGAACGTAGCTGAAATGAGAAGGGGGGCTCCTATCTCACCACCCAGGGGAAGAGTGTGGCATTTGTTCAGCCAAAGCCACTGTGTGGGCTTTGGGAAAGTCGGGACGGGCTCTCCAGAGCTCCTGAGTTAGAGGGCAGAGTCTGGGCCAACGAACATGATGTTTTGTTAGAACACCACTAGTGTTTTTACAGCACAGATTTAATCCAGCTGATCTATATCTGAGTGGAAGTTCAACACCTGACAACCTCACAACCTTAGCGTTCACTTAGCAGCGTCAGCTGTGGGATCTGTGTCCGACCCACAGCGGGTTCAACGGAGCTCCTGAGTTAGAGGGCAGAGTCTGGGCCAACGAACATGATGTTTTGTTAGAACACCACTAGTGTTTTTACAGCACAGATTTAATCCAGCTGATCTATATCTGAGTGGAAGTTCAACACCTGACAACCTCACAACCTTAGCGTTCACTTAGCAGCGTCAGCTGTGGGATCTGTGTCCGACCCACAGCGGGTTCAACGCTGTGTCTCGCAAGACTCGCGCCTCTGAGACATCTCCAGAGCTCCTGAGTTAGAGGGCAGAGTCTGGGCCAACGAACATGATGTTTTGTTAGAACACCACTAGTGTTTTTACAGCACAGATTTAATCCAGCTGATCTATATCTGAGTGGAAGTTCAACACCTGACAACCTCACAACCTTAGCGTTCACTTAGCAGCGTCAGCTGTGGGATCTGTGTCCGACCCACAGCGGGTTCAACGCTGTGTCTAGCAAGACTCGCGCCTCTGAGACATGGAGAAACACGCAGCAATCCGAGGAGAAAGTTCTCGGCTGGTGGAGCGGGGGAACCCCCCTCTGAAGCCACCAGCTCAGGCTGGCTGGGAAGCAGCTTCAGGCACTCGGCAGGTAGCTTCTTCACCAAGGGCCCAGCAAGGACGGAACACTGAACTCAGGTGCTGCTGCTCTGGGCCATTGCAGTTGTGCAAAGGTGCCCCCATCCTCGGGGAAGGATTTCTCCAGCAAAACAGGTGATGTACAGCAGCCTCCGTCCCAGGTGGGCAGCCGCACAGCCAGCGTGGCACAGAAGGGGGAAGAAGGGGGAAAAAACAACAAGCTGGAATTAAGTCAGATATATCCTACGAAAGGGTCTCTCTGGAAAGCATAGTTCTCAAAAAAATAAAATACTACATTGAAAAAAAAAATCTTCCTTTTGCTTAGGTCTTTCCCGTTTACATTAGGGAGAGCCACATTTCGCTGCTTTGTTTCGGTCACTTAGCTCTATCCAGAACGTGCCAAACAACATGACACCTCTCAGTGGTTTCCGTTTCGAACCATCATCTGACAGGATTTCCCCATGCTGCATCTGACCTACAAGAGCCACCTTCCAGAGCTCAAGCCCCTTCTTAGGGGCTGGACCCTTTGGAGGGCTGCATGTCCTAAACACATCCCTCTGCTAAAATTGTGGGATGCACTATGGGAACTGCCTGACTCCTTCTGGGGTATGGTGGGAGCGGAGGTTTGGGCTGGGAAGCCAGCTCGTCGCAGAGAGAGGGGAGGTAATCCTCTTGGACTGCAGTTGCCATGAGCCAGTGCAAAATGGGATGGGGCACGGGGAGGGATTCCGGGTGCCCAAAAGTGCTTCCGTGGCAGGAGAACCGTTCTGCTAACTACATGAAACTGGGGAACCCTTCACTGTAAAAGCAGAAGGAAAAATCTGAGTTTTCCATGTTCAAAATTGTAGTGTTTGGAGTGAAAGTAAGTGCTGGAGTGTGCCAGGATGTCGGTACGAATTTTGCTGTCCTGCAAGGCCAGACATTGCAGATGGGATCCCAGCACCCTAGGAATTTGCACTTGCTTTGAGGCCTTCCACGGGACTGCTAAGTGCTCCTGAGAAGTGAGAGCCCTTCCTTGGTCTTTGTCAGCCCTTCCTTGGTCAGCAAGGTCCCAGCTTGAGTGAAAACTGAGTTCTCTATCAAAGCACATCAGATTTACACTGGCGTGAGGGACAGCGACAGAGGATGGGCAAGCTCAACAATCTGCTAGGGCAGCACAGCTTAGCCTACAGCTTTCTGCCTTCATACCTCTGTCCCCTCAGAGGAGAAGGTTGGCTCATAGGGGAGGCAGGCTGACTTCCACCAGCTCTCCTGCTAACAGCACAGGGCACCCTAAGGGTGCTTTGTCTCACCCGGTGCTTCTCACAGCTGTAAATCTCAGAAGTTGCAAACATTTATTAACGCTTGTTGGGTGCTGCTTGCTTGGGTTTCTTGACAAGACGACGTGTGGTGTTTTCAGTGTTGGACACCTGCATCTGACTTCTCTGCTCTCAGTCCTGCCTAGATCAGTCTCAAGAAGGTGCTTCCGCCCCTCTCTATCTTCTCTTATAGTCTGTGATTCTAAAGGGTTTTAATGGCTGTCACCCATTGTCTCCCTCAGCTTGTGCTCAGGAGCTGGGAGAGCAGCTGACACATGCACCACCCCACACCACTCCCACCCCCACCCCAGTTTAACCCGAAAGCAGGCAGGGTTGTGCAATAGAGTAACTGAGCTGTGGCGTATTGCCAGCGGCCTAGCTGCCAGCACCGTCCCCAAAATTGTGTCCTAGCCTACCTGGAGACTCGTCTGTATGGCTTGAGTCAACTCACAGCTCCAGCATCTGAGTGAACTGGCTACACAACTGTACTGGCTGTGCTGGCTGTACACACCACCACTTTGGTCAAAACCTGCTTCATCCCCATCATGCTGCTATGTCTCACCCACAGCTCGCCACATGCGCTGGGAGAGCTGCTGCAGCAGCAGCAGCCGCTAGCTCCAACGGTCTCCTGCGACGCTTTGGCCAGGGCTTAAGCCTGAGGAGGAGATGCCAGTGCCCAGAGGCAGCAGGTGCTGTGGACACCTCAGGTGAGCACCGTGACGGGTAGTGCCGTATTGTGCCTGTGCAGCAAGGAATTTGAGCCACAGTGGTTGCAGTCAGGCCCCGATTCAGCTTTGCTACCCTGCCAATGTCTGGAGACCTCAGTCTGGTTCAGGTTTGTCCTTGGGAGCTGCCAATCGCACCTCCAGAGGGACTGGCTCAGTGGTGACCAGAAGCCCCAGGCAGCGCATGTGTACGCTTCACTCCTTGTGCTGGGGTGGTCAGGTCTTTCATGCCACTGCTGCCGTGGCCTGTTACGATGCTCCACGCTCCACACAGGCACGTTTCACTCTACCTTGGCCTGTGCAATGGAGTAATGGATTAACCCCTGATCTTTGCCATGACCCAGCTAGCGGCTGGATTGATGGCTCTCCCTGTTTTCTTGCACTTTGCATCACCAAGGCGGGAGGAAGGATCACCGTACGAAAGAAACAGCTGCTGGAGAGGAAGAAAGAAATTCAGCAAGTATTTTATGGGCAATTCCCATCCTCTGTTCTGCAGCAGGTGTGATTTGGGGTAGCCAAACATTTGGCACGGGCTG
This sequence comes from Buceros rhinoceros silvestris, assembly GCF_000710305.1. Taxonomy (NCBI): domain Eukaryota; kingdom Metazoa; phylum Chordata; class Aves; order Bucerotiformes; family Bucerotidae; genus Buceros; species Buceros rhinoceros. The sequence continues at coordinate 1,568 of NW_010411463.1, read as the reverse complement.
CTTCTCTCTCTTCCCCAGCTCATGTTGCTTTAACAAGAGTAGCAACCAACTATAGGCTGTCGAAGATTGATGTTTTGGAGAGAGCAAGACTGTACTTAGCCGTTCAGTCCCTACGCTTCTTCAGGACCACCGAGGCATAGACAGATGTCTGGCTCCAGCTAGCGGCCATTCATGGCTGCGTTTCTGACCTGAAAACAGCTCGCGTGAAATATGCCTTGTGCTCTACAGAGGTGAGGGGCGCAATACACCAAATATACCAAAGAGGGTGAGCAGAGCAGAGAGCACGGAGACTCCCACGCTGTCCATCCCACACCGCAGCACTTTCCTCCTTGACTATCCCACCACAAGACAGGATGTTGTTCCCTTCCCTCTATCTGTTATGAAGCCAAGCAAGGGGCCTTGTCATGTGTTAGCGCGAGTCAGTCACTGCGGGGAGCTGCTCCGCAGCCGGACATCCATGGAGATGCATGCCACTGAGGCTAAGGAAGATACAGTTTCCACACATCTCTCCCAGAAGGATTAGGAAAAAACTACTGATTGGTAAAACTCAGGTTTGAACTTGTTGCGAGGTTGTCATGGACAAGTCGGGAGGACTGGGGACTTGCTTTTGTTCAAACAAAAGTGCTTAAA
>NW_010411463.1:0-807 GCF_000710305.1 Buceros rhinoceros silvestris | reverse complement strand
TGTCATGTCACGCAATACAGCATCATGTCTCCAAGAGCCAGAGGTGCAATTATGGAGAAGAAACATCCTGCAAGCCCCGGGCATCTCCACTCTGCAGCCTGTCATCACGTCTCTTTGGAAGCAATGCCTTCTTGCAGTGGCCCAGCAGGAACAGAGACCCAGCCATGGATGGGACCCATCCCACCTCCGGGATATAGACCACCCCTGGCCACCCCCTACTGTCGGGAAGGCACCAAGAGCACAACCACGGCCACAAGCACAGAGGCCAGCAGCCAGGGAGCCAACCCCACCTCATGGGATGGCCTGTTAAGGAGCAGAGCAGCCACGTGTCACGTCTCCCGATTTCATGCTAGATCAGGGTTTGGAGGGGCTTCTGTCTGCTTTGTCAGGGGAGACCCTATTCAGGTTCGCATGGCTCTTGGGAGCAGACTCACAAGCAGCCTCTTCTCCCCCTCCTTTGCTCTAGTAAAGGAAAGGAGAGGGGCGTTTTAGTAATCAGTAGGTTTTTCCTAAACCTTCTGGGAGAGATGTGTGGGAACTGTATCTTCCTTAGCCGGAAGGAACTGGAGGACCGGGTGCTCCTTCTCGCAGGTGGACTCCAGCTCCACACGGCTTCTGTAGCCCTTCAACGGCTCCTCTCCCGTGGTGCCCAGCTCCAGGTGGAAGCAGTGCCCAAGAGGGGGTGTCGGGGCATGAGCAGGCAGTAGGCAACATCATTCTCATGGGGACTCCAGCGTTTGAAGGCAGAGCCCATGGTGATGATTGTCTGCACGACTGGGAGGAAACCCCGTCCTGCCGGCTGGGTGG
>NW_010411462.1:4987-5485 GCF_000710305.1 Buceros rhinoceros silvestris | reverse complement strand
GCGGCCCAGGGCCTTGCTCTCCCTGAGCTCAGAGGATGTGACATTCAGGCCACGTTTTGGTGTCATTAAGTTTAAAAAAGCAGAGGTTTGGGTTTCAAAGGCGACCCCCCGGGACCCCCCAGCTCAATGGGACCATAAGTTTGGCTTCAAGGATGAGGTCGCAGAGGCCGCGACTGGGACCGAAAGCTCCTGGCACCAACAATTAGCGGGGTTTTACTCCATTCTGGAGGAGTTTGTCTCTCGATGGGTCCATTTGTCCCCCAGCCTCTCTCTGGTGGGTGTTGAGCCCCCCCCCAGGGCCTTTCCCTGGGTGCGTCATCTCCCTCCGCACTATGGCCACCTCACTGAGCTGTCCCCTGCCGCGCTGGGGGGCTACGAGCGCGGACCCCTGCCTGTCTCAACCCCCCCAGGGCAGTTTTAGGGAGCGATTCTAGACCAACTCGACACGTTGTCCAAATCCTCTTTCCATGAGGAGCCTCCACTATGGCTGCCGGCAGC
>NW_010411462.1:4432-4754 GCF_000710305.1 Buceros rhinoceros silvestris | reverse complement strand
GGGGTGAGGGGAGACCATCCCCTCGGGTTTCCTGGCGCGGCGGGGAGAAGGGGGTGCTCGGCGAGGGGTTTTGGAGCACCCTGGTAAATCTGCCACAGTTGAGCTGCTTCAAAGAGCTCAGCTTGGCTTCCAGCACCTGGAAAGGTCCGTAAAAACCTGAGTTTTTGCTCCTGAGTGCTCGGTGCAAAGGGGACTCGGGCTGTTGGTATTAATGAGGTGGTTTGCAGGCTGCTTCCTCTTCCTCCTCCTCCTCGGTGTTGGTGTTCGGCGGTGGCAGAAGGGCCGTGACCGTACTGGGCTGGTATGTGGGCAAACAGGGCTG
>NW_010411462.1:3500-4136 GCF_000710305.1 Buceros rhinoceros silvestris | reverse complement strand
GACCCCGCGGGGGGGTCGTCCCCTGACTGTCACCCTGGGGAGAAGCCTCCGAGGCTCTGCGGCAAGCGGGGTGGGGGCGATTTTTAAGACCGGGGTTTCTCTTCCCCTTTCACCCCGGCTTTAGGGAGGAGGAAAAGAACTTTAGAGCTCATGAGTTTAGGCAGCGACGTGGCTCGGCCCCAGGTCCCTGTCCCCTGGCAGAGTCCCTGGCCGAGGTATGTGCTAGGTAAACAGGCGGCTGCGGCTGCAGCCCTCATTTTTTATCGCAGGAGAGGACACACCAGGGGCACTGGGGGGATGTGGCAGCTCCCCCAGCTGTGTCCCTGCCCCAGATGGTGGAATCGAGAGGTGGGACGCGGCAGGAACATCCTTCTGAAAGGGAAAAAAACCCCTTCACGGGGGAGTAACCCTTTGAAATCCGTTTACCAGCCGCATCCCCAGCTCTGCCGCCGCCACTTTGTTCTTCCCGGGCTCTTCCCCGGCCGTCGGGGCCCCCACACAAAGACCCGATTGTCTCCTATTTCTGTTTTTAAGGGCAGCTTTGTAGCAGGGCCCTGGTGAGGCACCCACATGGCAGCGGCCATGGAGGGGAGGGGAGGATCAGCGTGAAGCTTGGGCCAGCAAGCCAGGACACGA
>NW_010411462.1:3109-3359 GCF_000710305.1 Buceros rhinoceros silvestris | reverse complement strand
CAAGCCAGGACACGATCCCTCCTGACCGTGCCGTGATTGTTTGTTTCGTTATGCCCATGACGTCACTCCAGAACATAATTAAATCGTGAAATTGTGAAATTTCCTCCTCTGGGCTGGACTTTAAACCCTCCTGGCTTCCCGGGCTGCCCTCCCTCCTCACTGGGATGAAGAGGGTGGTTTGCTGGAGATACAACACAAATCCCAAGAGGTTCCAGGGTCCATTTGGGAATGATCCCCATAGAGACTCCCA
>NW_010411462.1:252-2949 GCF_000710305.1 Buceros rhinoceros silvestris | reverse complement strand
CGGCTTCCGCCCGGCGAGGCTGTGCCCCGCACGGTGTCACCATGGGTCAGGGCTCTGTGGAGCAGCCCTGCTCCCGCTCCTCCTCCTCCTCCCCCCTGGGGACTGGGAGCGGGTTGGCAGCGGTGCTGGTTGGACTGGTTGGGTGCCACGCACCCCGTGACTCCTCTCGGCCGATTTTCCTCACCGGGCTCTGGACCGTTTCATCTCTTAATCGTTCTCCGTTTATCTGGGCTGCCCTCAGCCCCGCTGCCGCCTCCTCGCCGGGGAGCGGGGCTTTTATCGGCCCTTGGCAGCCGCTGCCTCCCGGCCCCCGAGGACCTGGGGTGCCGCGGACGCGGCTCCTTGCCAGCGCGTCGGCTCTGGGGGCTCCTGGGAGAGGCTCCCACCGCAGGATGTCCCAGTTCGATGCCGTGAGCGATCCAGGCCCAAGCGTCCCCCTCTCCGCAGAGGGACGTGATTCTCATCACGGGCTCAGAACCAGCCTCCGTCGGGAGCAACGTGGAGGTTCAGGTGCCTTCGGGGGTTTCCCCCGCTCCTGATCCTGGGCCGGTTCCTCCCTCCGTGCTCCTCGTGCATCATCATGGACCTTAAGGAGCCCGATCTTTTCGGGGTGGGTTGGTAGGACATGCTTGTGCTCCAACGGGCTGGTTCACGCACCCCGGCGGCGGGGCTAGGGGCTTCACCCCAGTTTTGTGGCAATCCAGACGAGTTAAACGGGCAGAGGAAACCTGTGTTGAGTTTGCACTATGATCGTCGTGTTTAGTCAGGTCTGGGGCGGGGCAAAGGGACAAGGTGACATCCCTGCTCCCCTCAAACCCACCTTGCTCCGTCCCTGTTTCTTTCCTCTCTGAAGGAAGCGCAGAAACCTCCGACAGGTAGAGGATATTTGGAGCCGTTCAGCCCCTGATTGAACCCCAACAACTCCAGGTTCTGCCTTCAAACCTGCTCCGTCCTCCCCGCTCCGCCGCCCGCAGTGCTCCAGAGTTCCGAAGCGGGTGCTCGGCTCCTTTCCACGAGCAGAATTAACTCATTATGCAGATTAGAGGGGAAATCAAACGAGATGGAAATCAAGGGGGGTTGAGTTAAACCCCCCGACGCCATTCCTTTGTGGAGCAAGGGCAGCTTTGCCGTCTTTGATCCGCTCGGAGCGGAGCGTGGTGGGTGTTTGGGACAGGGCGACAGTGCCGGAGAAACCTGGGGGGAAGCGGGGAGCACTGGAGTTTGGAGGCAGGAAGGGTTGATTTGGGCATGCGAGAGGTTCGGGGAGCCCCCGGAGCTGCGTGTCACTGCGTTTGGCTGCCCTTTCGTTTCGCCTTCAAGCTTCCTCTTGCTGACGTGGGCGGTGACACCTTACCCCTCTCTTTGCACAAAACGGGGGGGTTGGGTTGGGTTTTGGTTGGTTGGTGGTTTTTTTTATTTATGCCCAGATCCTCCTAAAAATGCCCCTCGAGGCTGTTTGCCCTCCGCTGAGGCTGGACCTAAGAAAGCTCCTCCATGGGGCATTTCTCACCTCCTTTGAGCTCCCTAAATATGCCCCACCAGCAGTGAGGGACAAGAACCACCTTGTCCTGAGAGAATTCGCAAGCCAGGATGCGGGTGCTTTGGTCTTTTCTAGCGTCCTGGGGGGGTCTCAGAGCTCCCCCACAGCGGAGCCAGGGCTGGGAGCAAAGCGGGGTCAGCTCCTGCCACCGCCGTCAGCCCCTCTTTGCTCCCATGGATTCACTCCCCTCTCTCCACGCTCTGCCCGTATTTTTTTTTCAGGACTCCTGAGCACAGAGCAGGAGCCTGGCAGCCTCCGTGAGAGCTTTAGTCTGAGAAATAATCTTTATTAGCAGAGATAAGAAACCGAAGTTATCCAGCTGGTTTCTCTCCACTGAGCTTCCTCCTGAAACCACGATATTCTGGAGACTTCGGCGCGTCCCTGTACGTGTCGGCTGGAGCACGTATGTGGATCTGTACCGGATCTGTCTCCTCACGCCGTAATTTATTTCTACCTTAATTAGTCGCCAGCCATAGATTACCCGGAGGAGGATTTGGGGTTGTTTTTTTTCCCCTCCGTAGGACGTAAAATGCCGCGTAGGCTCTTGCACAGTGGAAGATTGAAGCCATGCCAAGACATCAGGGCTGGATTCTCCCCCCGCTGCCGAGTGTATTTTGGGGAGGGCGCGTGTGGCTTCTCCTTCCTCTTTCCAGCAGCTCTCTTCCGCGCCGGGGAAGTCTCTCATCTGTCGCTGCAGCGCAAGCTGTCGGCGTTGGCTTAGAAAGCTTAAAAAAACCCTTCCCTGGTTCCCTCCGTGCAGGTTTTTGAGCGTAAACAAGTGTTGCAAGAGCTGGGGAAGCTGCGGGGAGCTGGAAAGGTTCTGTCCTGGAATCATTGAACCCTGTGGGGAGAGTGGGAGCATTGAGAGGTGCGGGAGAGCCTGGCCGAGGTTTCAACACTGTGGCCCCTTGGCCGGAGGGATCGATAATCCCCCTCGGTGGTGTCGAACGGCTGGACCCGGCCCTGTTGCTGCTTCCGCCGTAGTGGGAGTGCAGGGACAACACAGGATCCCCGTCCTGGTGCTGAACGTGTTGCTCACGGCGGGTTGTTTGCAGCATCTTTGGGCTGGGGTTCAGCCCCCCCGGAGGGGCCCAGCCACAGGGTTCAACGGTCTCAGGGGCCACCGCCACCCTTTGACAGGGAACGCCGGGGCGTGG
>NW_010411462.1:0-225 GCF_000710305.1 Buceros rhinoceros silvestris | reverse complement strand
GGCTCGAGCCCCCCGGGGGGGGCCCATCCGCAGGGTTCAACGGTCTCAGGGGCCACCGCCACCCTTTGACAGGGAACGCCGGGGCGTGGAGGCGTGAACGCGGCCCCCTGCCATGGCACGACCTCGTGGGCTTTGCCCTGCGGACAGCCCAGCTGCGGCGTGATGGAAGCAGAGGCGGGCGCAGGGTCGTTCCCTTCCTCGCCGCCCTCAGCCGTCTCGTTGATG
>NW_010411461.1:0-215 GCF_000710305.1 Buceros rhinoceros silvestris | reverse complement strand
CGCGCACCTGCCGTGGCACGGGACCGCGGCCCCGTCCCAGCCCCCTTCCAGCCCGTGGCCGCCTCCGTCCCACTCACCTTGGCCACAGTCTTCACTTGGACAGCCTGTGGGTTGGAGCTGTTATATTCCCCCAGGACAACGACGTGGGCGTACGGGCTGCACAAGGTAAGAGGGTCAGGGGGATGTGCTGTGCGCCCAGGGGAAGCCCCCACGGG
>NW_010411460.1:42105-44113 GCF_000710305.1 Buceros rhinoceros silvestris | reverse complement strand
CAGGAACCCTCCGTGCAGTGAGTCCGGAAGGGGAGAGAGAGCCACTCCCCTGGGCTTCGGCTTTTTAAAGGCTCCCCATGTAACACGGCACCTGACTCTCTTAACCAATTAAATGCAGAATTATTGTATTTGCAGGGAATAATTCCTGTTCGTTCATTAACCAAAACAAGGAAGTTTCAGCTCAAACCAGGAAGTCTAGCTCAAACCGGGACAAGCAGTTTTATGAAATTTTCTAGAGAAATGTTCCTTTATAAAGTGCTAGGATAAAAAAATATTTTAATGTGAATTTCTGTCATTTTAACTGCTCTAATGTTACCCAGCAAAGACATTTAAAAAGTGCATGAGCATTCCTGGAGTTTCCTGAGGACTTGCCTGCCCCACCCCCACCCTCCCCCAAGAGTTTAGAGTCTGTTTCCAAGGAAGTTTAGAGGTCAGTCTTTAAACATTCTTTCTGTACAGTACTTGAAGTTAGTGTACAGTCACTTGAATATCAGTATGGAAAGTATGCATACAATATATCTGAAAATAGTATTTCATTTATTTGATCTTAGTCAGGCTGAGTAGGAGTCTTGTACTAAATAGGAGTCTTGTACTATACTGTGTGCTGCCAGTACTGGTTGGCTGGCATTATTTGTGAGGATACCAACATAATATGTACTAAAATATGTGCAAACTTTGTTTGTTTTAAAACAATTTTTAACTATCTTTAAATACTTTACGTGGAACTTTACTTTTTATATTTCCAGAGTGACTTACAACAATTGGTTTTAGCTCTGTAATCCTTTGTTTCTTTCCTTGTGAGGTACATAAGTCACTAAAACTGTAAATAAAATAAGGGTTTTATCCCCGTTCAGGCATTTTAAAATTGAAAAGGGAGATCTAAAACTGGTCAACCCAATTGTGAAGACAGCAAATGGCATGAGGTGCTTTTAACAAAAGCTGTGTGAAAGTTTAGTAAGAGTGGACACAGGTGCAGTTTGTAATGACTGAGATGTGCTCTCAGGTCAAACAGAAGTGTATTAGAGGCTTTTTTAGCTATTGCAGAAAGTCCAGTGCTGGTTGGCACAGTTTTCTGCTCCTGTATTTCTTGCTCCCCCCTCACTGGACTCGGCCTGTGCCGTACCTCTAGGAGGTGCAGATCAAGAATCTCTTTTTAGAGTGATGTGCAAGGCTGGGCTGCACAGTGATGTGTAGCTGGCAGAAAGATTTGGGAGTTTCCTGCCTTCCATTTGTTCTGCCCATACTGTAGCTTTCATGTCTCGGGCAGTTACGGGTAGAAGTAAATGTAAAATATAATTCCTTATTTCCTTTTTAGGGATACTGCAGAATTTTGTAATGTTGTGAATATCTGAACAGAAATCGGCAAATTAGATATGTTTCCTACAATTTAGGAATATAGTGCTAAATACAATACTAGTTATTATCTTTCCTTAAAGGACTAAAGAGTAGGCCTATTGCTGTTTGACTTACTTTGTATTTAATGATAAGTTATGTTCATAAAAATTTATGTTCTTTTACTGCACACAGAATGCAAACATGTTTCAATGCAGTAAAGCCATACTGCCAGAGATGTGGGAACGTGTGGTTAGTGCTAGCTGATCAGTGTAACATTTAATTCACATTGATTATCTTGAGGTGAAGGAAATGTAGACTTTTCATCTAAGGTTTATTTCATATTTTAGGATATTTTATGTACATATAAAATATATGTATATATTTTACACACACGCACATATGGTTTTTATTGTAAACCAGGGCTTTCTCTGGGACTTTACTTTCCTTCTCCTTCCCTTTTTCCATACCAATGTATAGGTCTATTAACCTGCCGTGATTATATCTTGTATTTCTTCCTGGTGATTCGCAGATTTTGAAAACCCATGTTTATTAATGTTAATAAAGAAAATTGGCATCTGAAATGTTAGTGATCAAGAGACTAATCTCTCTAACCAAGAGACTAATTTTATACATGGCAAAGTTGTATATCAAGAAAGACAGAAACGGATGGGGG
>NW_010411460.1:28474-41968 GCF_000710305.1 Buceros rhinoceros silvestris | reverse complement strand
GGGGAGGGGTTGCGGAAAAGAGAGAAATAGTCAGCAGTTTTAAAAACTCGCTGGTTTTGGTAGCTGCTTGTTCCTAATTCGGAATTCTTGAGTGCCCAGTTGGTTGCCATATTCTTATGTGGCATAGATCTATCCAGTCTATTAGAGTTTTTCTCATGCCAGCTATCAACTTGCAGTTTGAATTTGTTTGAGGTTGAATGCCTTTCTGGAAGTATCTGGAGTATCTTGTTTGCCCGTAACTTTTCTGTTATTCCTGATCCTGTAGTCTCACGCTGTACCAGAATTATAGACTGGAGGCAGTAAAAATTTTATAATGTAAAAAGTTGCACAAGAGGTGTAAGAAGCACTCAGGCACTCCGTGCATTTGTACCTCTATGGTATTGCTTAACAAGTGACTAAAACTGGCTGATAGTACATGTAAAATAAAGCAACTTTGTGGATGCTGGAGATATTCAACTTACTCTGCAGATATTCATTCTTTCCAAAAGGTTGAATGAGGCTGATAGTGACTTTGTGTTATGAATTAAAGTGACACTAATTTTGCTGGTAGAGATGGTCTGATGTCTGTAGAGTATCTGTAGGACTAGTATTTTATAATTCTACATACACATATGCCTGTATGTATAAATTTATATACATGAATAGATTAATATGAGAATGAATGTGACTGAAGGATATGGCAGTTCAGTTTGCTAATACAGGTCACCTGTTGAAAAAATACTTTTAAATATATTCACTTGGGAGAACATTGCACACAATGAAGTGCATTAAGGTGGTAGGGTTTTTTTTTCCACTCTAAGATGGTGTTAATAGCTGTTCTTATTAAATTCTGTACTGTGGGGTAGTGGTTAAGTAGTTGTATTGCAAAACACAAGTGACTATACCTGGCAGCAATCTCCTAAGAAAGCTTTGTGGTTTTTTTTCTTGCAGGCTCCCGTCTTCGTCAAGAAGATTTCCCACCTCGAATTGTCGAGCACCCTTCTGATCTAATTGTTTCCAAAGGAGAACCAGCAACTTTGAACTGTAAAGCAGAAGGAAGACCGACCCCCACCATTGAGTGGTACAAGGGAGGTGAAAGAGTGGAAACAGACAAGGATGATCCACGCTCCCACCGCATGCTGCTGCCCAGTGGATCTTTATTTTTCTTACGCATAGTCCATGGGCGCAAGAGTAGGCCAGATGAAGGGGTCTATGTCTGTGTGGCAAGGAATTACCTTGGGGAAGCTGTAAGTCATAACGCATCGCTGGAGGTGGCAAGTAAGTGCATAATTTTTTTTTCAGGGTTTGGTAACAGCCGCTTGCTTTGATGTTATTTGAAGATTAAAAACATAAGTGTGAGCTGCCTCTGAGGCATTGACTTAAAACTAATGAAGGAATTGTACAGTTAATTATTATTAATACAGAGATAGGAAAATAGACTTATCATTCCAGTGTAGAAATTGAGATATTTCTCTGTGTTCTCACTATTAGACTTCCATGAAATGGTTACTACTTAATGTTTGTTAGATTTTGTATACTTAATTTCAATTTATAGATGTATTTTCCTCTCTAGATAACCATGCAAAATGCAATGTGTAATAGGAGGCAGGATAGCCAGGATTTGATCTAATTAGGGTATGTTTGGAATTTTTGTTGCAAAAAGAAACACTAGAAGAAATAATAGCAGATTTAGAAACACTTTTTATTTTCTTTCTCCAAAAGAAGTGGACCACAAATTATCTCTTTAGTTCTAAGCATTTGGCCGACGGAAGGAGCAGTCAAGTATGTTCACATCACTTTGTAATGCTTATCTCTTCCTGTATACCCTTTAAACTCTACTTATTTTAGAGGAAGAAAGTGTACATGAAAGCTTTTTTTAACAACTCATATGGAGGGCCAAGTGTAGGTCAAAACCCACCAGTTTTGGGGTACTGAAGAATGAGAGGAAACCTTGCAATTCAAAAGTTAGGTATCTGTTTTGCTTTTATAGGCTACTTCTGTAATCTGTAGCAATCCATCTAGTGTCAAGTTGAAGAACTAGCACAGGACTGGGTGAATAGCTCTCTGAAAACACTGATCTCTCTGACTAAACTATTCATGTCATTGTTAACTACCTCTGATGAGGCTCCTAACTTTTAGATAAATTAAATGCCACTGTTGGTTGTTGTATAACTTTAAACAAGGGCTAGATTTTCGTAAGTCTGACAGAAGTCAAGGAAATAGGCTATAAATTTGAGAATTTACTTGAGCCTGTTTCCTTGCCTAGTCTCGTTCACAGACAATCCCAAGGTCTTTAATAATTCTTATACCAGAAGGATTTCAAGCATGATCTATCATACAGTAAATACATGTTTAAGTTCTATGACCATGCTGTTTCCTTGTTACCACTTTTAATGATAAACGTAATTAGTGTCTAGCTAGCTGAAAGTGTGCTTATCCAGTAAATGTATAACCTGTTTAAATAGTCTGTTGATTGGTTACTCCCAAATGTTACATCCAGTATCTGATAAGAGGCAGCTTTAAAGAATCGAGGCATCAAAAAATAATCTTAGCATCAAAAAGCATCTTTCCTGTTGCAATTGCATCAGCTATCTAGTAAAACACATGACTTCTCTGTAGCTCAACTTTCTCTAAGTAACTGTACTACCAGGATGACACTAGAGCTACATCTGTATATGGCAGGAGATGGAAGTAATACTTCTGCTACAAGTTCATATTCCACCTTGAAAGCAGTTTAGCTCTTGTGGATTTCTTTGGTGACAGAAAGATATCCTCATGTGCTTTATTCCTTCAAAACAAAAGTTTTGAACTACTCATATTGCAACAGGAATTATACAGTTAATTATTATTAATTCAGAGATAGGAAAACAGAAGACTTATCACTGTAGAAATTGGGACATTTTGTGTGTTCTCACTATTATAGTTCCATGCAATAATTGTTATTACTTAATGTTTGTTGGATTTTGTATACCATGCAAAATTCAGTGTGTAATAAGGGGCAGGATAGCCTCCTTTTAGTGACAAACATAATTATTGTTTAGCTAGCTGAAAGTATGTTTATCTAGTAAATGTATAACCTGTTTGTATCATCTGTTGATTGGTTACTCCCAAATATGATATCCAGTATCTTGTAGGTGTAGTTTTGAGTGGACATTAATGTTTAAGAGACTTTGATTTTTGTCTAAGTGCTGTCATTTACTTTATAGCACTGCTTGTTGATTCTTAAAATGAGTTTTAATGTTTCTAATTCACATTCTTTTGGTTTGTGATCTACCTTGAAGTAGTATTTGGAATGTGTGTAGTGTTCTGTGTCTTCCATAATTTTCTATCCAAACACAGAAACATTAAGTGGTCTTCAGTGGTCGGTACACTATGGAATGCATCAATTCAACTGATATACAGTTTCTGCGTCTATTTGTCACCCCTGCGTCAAGTCATCTTCATGTGATTGTGGTAGAGTCTTAACTGACAGAGTCTGAATGCAAAATATTGATATTGCCACGTTTTTTTATATAAGGTTCTGCCAAACAAGATGTACACCGACTAACAGTAGTACAGCATTAATTTGTTAATCCAGCTCAAAAATAACCTCATATTGAGGGCTAGTGTCAGAAAACAAACACCATCAATGCTATAAAGAGGGGGGAAAAAATACCACAATCTATATTTGGAAATAAGATTTGTAGGTGTAATTATATACAGTTTTAATTGTATACTAGGAGATTATAGACAAAGAATTTTAACAGAAAAGGTAATGATGTGACATGCAAAAGCACCAAGCCACTTTAAATAGCGCAGAAGAGGTGAGGAACAAGGGAAGAGTTGAAGGCTGGTGGAATAAATTTGCATAAACTTAAAACTCTGTGCTGGAATAGCTGTAACCCTGTTGTCATTATAAACGGTAGCTGCATTCACAGTGGATTGCTGCAAATCAGCAAACTGTTTCGATTAGCTTCTCAGTACACTGTTCAGAGCACCACAGCATTTACATTTGTATACATGTAGTCACGTACAATTACTGTTGTAGAAATCCTTATGTTATAGTTTAATTTTTGTATATGTATGGAGTAAAATTGCCTTTTTAGACTACCAGTTTTGTTATATGCTTTGATCCTGCAATTTGAACAAAAACTTGTGTGAAATGTAGGAAACAGAAGTGTGTTTTGCATTGTGACTGCTAGCTCTTGCTGGAAGAAGCAGCTCCTCTCTACACCATTTTTTTTGTAACATGATAGGGAATTTATCTTCCATCACCTTTTATAGTGATCACCTATCAATTAGATGATGTTCCTTCACTGTTCAACAGATATGTAGATTTGACTTCAGATTCAGGTTAATACTAAAACTAAATTTTCATGTCTGCTATTCCTTCATGCAAATTTTTTTTAATCACTTTCAATGCTCATCTTTGAGATGGTCCACAAAGAGAATTTGTTGCTTATATAATAAGATGGACATCTTCCTTAAGTATGCTGTGCATAGATTCTGCAGTTGCAAAGAAGGAAGTGGAGAGGGATTTCAAAAGCCCATGTGTCTTCTCATAGAATGGGTCATTAGATATTCTTCATAATGTTATGTTATATTTATATACATGTATTTTTTTGCAGTTGTATTTCCTGTAGTTTTTGTAGTTCTTCTCTTGAAACCGTGCCCCTTCCCTGTCTCTTTTACTGGCTGGTGAAAAGTGGTATCCTTCTTAAATCTACAAAACTAGTACTTGAACCCCAATTGACTATATTCTGTCTGATTGTGATGGAGGGACTGTAACTTTCCTGAGTCAAATAGCCAGAAACTTGATATTTCAAGAATTAAAGTATCTCAGACACTTTAGAGACTAGTAAAACTATTATAAGCTACACAGCCCTGTGCAAAGTAGCTTTTAATTTGATGTTACATGACATTTTCTGTGTGATTTAGATATGCGAGATCTTCATAAGTGGGAAGGATATAAATTTGCATAAATAGGAACTCAGCAGAAATCTGAATTACAAGTCAATTAAATACGAGATGTAAATCCTGTTTAATTGAGGTGATTTTTTCAATAGTTGACTGGTTTTCATTTGTATTTGAAATATTACTTCTGCAGAATTTCTGGAACAGAGAATCACTGTATGTGGTAAAACTGAATTTGCAGTAGAATGAAGTTTCAGTAGGGTAGCTCAGAAGGGGATAATCAGGTAACAGTCTGTAATCATCCCTCAGACTTCGGCTGCTACAGGTCCATTTGCCTGCCTCTTCTTGACTTCCTGAACTCAGCCTTTTGATCACTGGAGACCTACTTAAATTAGCTCCATGTTTTGTTTTTGAGGAATGTAACTGGTTTTAGATTACTGCCTACCAGTGACACATTCTCCAGTGGTGAAAGGTCCTAAAGAACGTGAAAAAGGGCATGTCCCTGTCAAAACAAAACTGGGTAATTCTGTCTATAAATGTCAGCTTTTACAAGTGGGAGCACAAAATGGAACCATGCTTGATCCTCAGAGTAAGGGCTGGAGACTGTTTTGGCTATCATGTAAACAGTTAGGAAACAAAAATCGTTTTTCACAGTAGAGAAATAGAAGCAGTTTTGGAAGAGGAGAAGGTTACCCATTAGCAGACTGGAAGGTGTTTGCAGCTGCTTCATATGCTTGAATGTCTCTGGATTGTCTGGTGAAAGGATGCATCTGATCAAGACCAAATTTAGTTGTTGGTGTGTGGCAGTTTGATTCAGTGTTTAATTTTTTCTTTTGTTTTCCTCCAGTTACTCCTTTTTGAGGAAAATTGTACCTCCAGATCTTGTGGGTGTCCGTTATGTAACATTATGTAAAAACCTACCCATGTCAAGAATGGCAACAGTAGTTGCAGGGGTATATTCATCTATCTTTCTTAACTCTAAGGTTTTTGAGGATGTTAAGAAAAATGAAATGCAGATAGATATGTTTGATCATCACTGGTCAGAATCTTTAATTCAAATCATGTTTCTTTGAGAGAAATTTACTTTGCTTTTGCCATGGAAGTTTCTAGGGTAAATTTTATCACAAAGTTTCTGTTTTCCATTGATTTTTGGATTTGCTTCTCAAGAGCAGTGCTTTTGCAAAATTATTTGTAAAGTACGTACACATATGTTACCTCTAGCCTCAGTAATAGGATATTTTACACTAGGCTGCTCTGTATAAAAGTTTGCACACGTTTGTTTTCAATTTACAATGGATCATATACCGAATACTTTCTAAATCACATCCCAGTTATAGACTTGCTATGCTGTGACTTCATAAACGAACACAAAAAACCTTTATGTAGCACAGAATTGATAAGAAGGTTAACAGCTCTGTCTGCTCAGTGGTTCTGAAACAGTAATATTCTTCTCATGTTGAAAAGTCTAATGTCTTTGTGAATTGTTTTCATCGTATGTTTATTCTGTATGGTGTTAGTCTACATTAGCAAACTTGCCCTCCTCACTGTCATTGTACAGCATCAATGTTTTAAGCCACAGTGCAATCAATGAGCAAACTTGCAGATTTTGTTACTTGAGCTCCTAATGTCTTGCTGATAAACATGTGACTTAATTCAGATGTAGTTCGGACCAGGGAATTTGATTCTTTCATTTGTAACTTTGTCATCAATGTGACATAATCTTAGTAGATACTGGGTGACCGTGACATAATCTTTTGTAGATACTGGATGACTATTCTAGTTCTAAGAAATGATTTGTTGCAGTTCTAAAATTATATTAAAGAAATTAAAATGTCATAGGTTGTAGGCATCTTATGGTTAAAATCACTTCAGGTTCCTTTGAATTACAAGGAACAGAGTTAGCCTTCCTATGGTGAGGATGGTTTCATCATCCATCTCATTAATTCTCATTGTTAAAATGAAATATCCCATTTTTTCTGAAGTTCCTATGGCAGATGAAGAAAAGGTTGCTGCCTAATCTAAAGATCAGTGATGACTTGCCTGTACTTCATTTTCCTGTATTATGCAGAGTAAGAGCTGTTCAATTAGCCGCGAAATTCTTTCTCACTTTCAATTAATTTTAGGTAAGATAGGGTCTCCCTGAGTTATTGTTTGTGTTATTAGCTGCAAGTTATGCAGTAGTGTCAAAATTCAAAGCACTTAGTTTTTTATAAATGTTCTGTGGTTTATATTATACCTTAATTGCAATCACTTGTGTGTTAGAAGAATCAGGCAAACAACAGGTTACTCCCTTCTTCAGTTGCATGACAATGAATAAAACATTTTGGATATGTATCAGTTTCCATCATTTGAGGCAATGATGGCCTCAGAGGAAAATATCCTCTTTTTAACCAAACTATCCATCCTTTTCTTCACTGAGGAGAGAAACTAAATATATTGTTAGCAGCATATTGTTCTAAAAGACCATATAATTTTAGCATGGGCGAACCTCAGAAGAACAGCTGTGTTTGTTTACTGCTGTGATCCTCAGATCTATGTAGGTGACTATGTTCAGAAGTAGTTCATAATGGATAATGCTGTTTTCTGTGCTTCAGACAGCTACCTCATTTACTATATTTTCACTACACTTACTACTATTTTCACTATATTTTCTTACTACAAAAACTTCAAGAATTTTGTTGTTAAAAGCTGGGCTAAAATGATTGTAATGACTTCATTCATTTGCATGCTGTTTCAACATTCATACCTCTTCAGATCAGGAAAAACATACCCTTAACGTTTGTGGTCTGCCCTTCAGTATTTCTTATAGTATTTATCGTTAGTTTTAGTATGATCTTTTCTCTTTCTGTCATGGCGGGGGATGGGAGGCCAGCCCCCTCTCTATTGGTGGAACGTTGCTAGTAGAACCATAATCTGTGCCGCCACTTCGTTAAAAGGTTTATGAACTTAATTTTAGCTCACGATTATTTTGTTAGCTCTGTGTCCTTTTTGCAGTGAGCTGATAGGCACATGCTGTGGTGCATATTGCAGCTTCCATTTGATGCTTGATATGTGAGAAGAATTTGCACTTTGCTATCAGTACTTTGATGCTATACAGTAACTCTTCATTTCTTATAGAAGTCTTAATGTATTTAAAATTGTTTCCATTCCAATGGTAATAGAAATGATTTCTATTTACAGAGTGTGCATAGATTAAGCTTCCTTTGGCTGTAAAGGTGTTGCCCCCATGTCAGTTGTTTGAGAACAAATCCATTATGTGAGATCTGAAACAAACCCTCCTGCAGTGAAGATGGCTAAGATGTAGTTGGTTGCCTGGGGACTCATTTGGTAGAATATGTATTCATGCTATATCAAAAGTAGGTGTGATTTATTTTGTTTTTATTGTGTTTTACTTCCATCATAGTGAAAGCTTCTGGAGCTTCTTCCTGAGCTTTGTCAGCAGCATATCACAGTAAATTCTTTGGAAATAGTCCCCCCCCCATTTGTAGGCTGCTGGGGATGTATGAGTATGTCAGAGTGGTGATTCCTACTAGAAAGAACTGTTCTGCTGCACTCACATGCTGTGTATAGTACTTTGCAGCAACATGTAATGAAAGCCTGTGCATGGCAAATGTGTGCTCTTTATGTTGGTTACATTTTTATTTGGCATAGTCTCATACAAGTTTTGGATGTTTTTTGTTTCAAGTATGTGTTTAGCTTTAAGATATCACAAAAGGTCTTTCTTTTTTGAGTTTTTCTTTTATTTTGTTCAAAGGCTAGGGTTTTTTCAGGCAAATGTCCACCCTTGCAGAGGCAGTGGGGGAGACAAAAAGAAGAATTACCTTTTTTTTTTTTTTCAAGTATTGCATGGTGAAGTTTTCATGATCATCTTGCCTATGCTTGTCAAATAAATGAATAAAATAGGATTTGTGCAATATCAGAGTAGCAGGATGTTCATCCTGTAGAGATGGTTACAAGGTTAATTTATGCTTTTAGGAATACAATGATGTATAGGCTGAAAACACACATAAAAAAAGTAACAGAAAACCAAAACACCAAAGCTTGACTGGAAATGCCCAAACTTGAATGACACAATTTGTTATGGTTGAACTTAATTTTGTAGTTACATTTCATTTTGTTCTTAAAGGAAAATTGTATGTGTATTATATAAAAAACAACTTGTGTGTATTTGGGAATACTCGAGTAATTTTTAAATATCTGAAGGCTGTATAGTCTGCAGTTGTAAGATTAGTGTTTGAGGATTTTGGTTGATCCATGGAGATATTTGGAAGCCTGTACTGTTTATATATTTTGT
This sequence comes from Buceros rhinoceros silvestris, assembly GCF_000710305.1. NCBI lineage: Eukaryota > Metazoa > Chordata > Aves > Bucerotiformes > Bucerotidae > Buceros > Buceros rhinoceros. The sequence continues at coordinate 32,802 of NW_010411460.1, read as the reverse complement.
AGTAAGTTCTGAAGGGCTAAGAGTCAATATATTTTGGAAGCAGACTAAGGGGACTTTTACTGAGGATATATGTCAACATGTTTAATCATTAAAGCTAATTCTGGGCTCAAAGCAGTTCACAAGTCAGTGTTATTGTTAGTGGATAACGATACTGATGCAAAAAAGAAAGGTATTTTTAGATGTTGATCTGTGTGAGACTTACAACTACCATGAAAACAAAGTATGTAAATAAAAGATTCCTATTCAGTGCAATTGTCTACTCCTACCAAGGCCAGGTCAAAATAAATAGGCTACATGACCACTACGTGACCCAAGAAAGCTGTTCTTGTGTATTTGTATATTCCAAGAAACTATACAGAACAGAGGAATTCAGCTTGCTTTTAGCCATTGGAATTCTTGGTCATTTATGACACTGTTAGTATACAGATTATTCTTAAGCTGATGAGTAATTTAGGGTGTTGTGGCCGCCATGCTGGGATGGGTGATCCAGCAAGTTATACATTTTGTAGTCTTGCCAGAAATTGTCATGCAGCTCAGCAAATTCATAAATCAAAGAATATGCAGTCTTTCTTTGGAATGGCGACTCTCACGGGTAAAAGGTTATGTAAAACCTGAACCAAAACTAGAGAAGCTTGTTCTTAGCTTCAACCTTGTTCTGTGCCTTGTAGATTTAGACTAATTGGTCATTAGTTTCACAGAAAAAAAAACCCTGAATTAAAATTGTTCAGGTTTAAAGAGCCTTACCTTTCCAAGTGTGAGTCTAAGATAGGTGTGTAAGTCATTTTCCTGAATTCAGTGACCATAGTGAATTGGTACCAGAGCTCCCCAAAGTTTTGCTGTTGCTATTCAGAAGCTTGTGGAAGACAATTTAAACTGTTAGCATCAAGTATAAATAGCAATAAAGCCAGTCATCCTAACTATATGAAGAAGGAAACAGAATTTGTGATGGTCCGTTTCAGCCTCTGCTGCATTCTCTTCTTCCATTCCCATGGTGTTAGATGATGGTGTTGTTTGACAGGGCTCAAGCCTGTACATCCCATGGGCTGTGAAAGATGGAGCCTCAAGCAGAGTTCAGAGGAAGCCCCTTGGTGGAAGTTATCACATGAACTGAGACCGTTGGCTGTCTCTTCTATTTTCTGGTTGGTGAGCTTCCTCTGGTCCAAGGGAGTTTATGTCATATTCAACTGATAGATGTCTAGTATATTTTTTTCTAGTTTATGCTTTAAACTGTTCATCTTTCTCTCTGTCCCCCACCCCTCCAAGACATCATGGTAGAACTAGATGAAGGAGATCGTTCCTATTTTTTTCTTTTTTAAATTTTAACGTTTCCTTGGATGATGATATAGGCCATAAGCCTGGAGGCAAAAGGATATAGGCTAAAGTCAGACCAATAAAATGCTGACTAGTAATCCTTATGCATTGGACGGTCTGATACTTTTTCCCCAATACTACGTTTTAAAACATGTCTTCCTGAAGTGCTGAAAGATTTGCTCCTGAGCTAAATTTGGAAATAAATTTGCATTGTGAAAATACTATTTTGTATATGAATTTAGAACCTTTTGCAAATAATTAATATTGATGGAATATTTTATTATTTTGAATCATCATTCCCCAGAAAACAAAGGTATCAACTGCATTTAAAATTGTGAAGAAAATTGGGTTTTTTCTTTCTTTTTACTCTCATCCTGTTAAAACTTTTCTTAAAAATCATGCTGCTGACAAAGACAGATTTGCATCTTTGTGTCTGCGAGCGGTTTTGATGAGAACTGTCTGACTTATCTTGTATCCTGTATGTAAATTGATTTCGGCTGATTGCTTTGAATTTGAAAGAAATTTAATTTGAAAACTGCCCTGTTCCACTCCCTGTGGTAGTAGATCCTTCTCTACGTCATCTGTTAAGCAGTGCATAGTCAGCATATGGCTGTTCCTCTCCTATTTAAACTGTTTTCTCCAGAGAAAGAGAAATTCCCTTTAGAGCAGACAGACATCTGCTGACTCTGTCCTACTAGCAAAGCAACTGAAAAGATATCTTTCCTGTGATTAAAAGAAACGTGTCTGGAGGCGCTTAGTTTTTGTTCAATTAATCAAAGATTGAACACATGTGGACTCTCTCAACTGGGCTTCTTTGTGCTTCTGTGCTACCAAAAGTGATCGGAGGGAAGCTTGTGCACTAGAGCTGGCTTGACTGAAATTTAATATTTTACTTGGTATTTACGCATGCTGTCGTTCCATTCCAAAAGCTCGTAATAAAGTGGAAAGAAACACTAGAAGTGAGCTTTTTTACTAATTTACAACTTGAAAACCTTCCAATTAAAAAAAAAAAATCAAAAGTGTCAATACTTTTTCTAACCCTTTTTTTTTTCCTATTTAAAAAAAAAAATCTTAGGGTTATTTGACTGTGCTGCTTTATACACAGTTACCATTTTGGTTTCTATAACCATTTCCAGATGCAAAGGCATTCTTGGTTGCTTTTGTTCCTGTATTCTTATTAGTAAATGCTTTACTGGCAGAAACTGTTAGTGTTAAAAGTCTGGAATTCAGCTCACTGCCTTATCCTTACTCAACAATTATATTACGGATAGACCGTTTAGTGAAAACCTGCGGATTTTTCTCTGTCAAAAAATGAGTATTTTTTAACCCTAAATTATAAAGAATATGTAGACTGAAAATGCCACAGGAGTAAGTTGGCAATAATTAAGCAGATTCCTTGAATACCATGCTGGTCTTAAATTTTTCATCAGACATTAACAAGTCTCTCTCATAGACATCTTTATCTGAAGGTAATTTGTTTGGCTCCAGTTTTATTAGTGGAATTAGTTCTTTGGTGTAGTCTGGGGTGAAGTTTTAAAGCAGGAAAGGCTGCACTGATAATGTGACTTTACTAAGATACTTTATGAAACTGTGCTTTCTCCTGGACTGCTGTTTCCTAATAGCTATGGTTTTGGTTTATTAACTGATCAAATTTTCTTAAATATATGAAAACTTACCTGTGTACTACTTTCTCAATAAACATGAATTAAAATACAGTGGAAAGGTCTGTCCTTTTTATAAATAGACATCAAGCAGCATTTTTGGCAAGATACTTTGTAATGGAGTTTCCTTATAAAGTAAGATGTACTAGACTTTTATTAATAATTATTGAAGGAGCAGACAATGAAATATTCAAAACTATCATGGAATTAGCTGATAAAATAATAATAAAAAAATCTCCTCAATATGTACCTTTTTCACTATTAGTGGGCTGAACTAGTCCTTTGCTAATAAAAGGTGTTAACAGTAGGCATTGCAAATTATTTCATTTAAAACAGCTAACTGAAGTGATTTGGGTTTTAAACCAAAAATAGTCACAATATTTTCCAAAAATGAAAAAAAAAAAATCCCCAAATTATAAAGGCCGGGTAATTTTAATAAATATTGTCTGTGTGCAGAATAAAGAGAATCGTTGTATATACATCAATTCCTGTATCCTAGTGTTGCTTTGTGACAGTTTTTTTTTTTTGCAAGAGTATCCTGAAATGTCCGCTCTCCTCTGTTCATGTGAGTATTTCAAATTTTTTAAAACATTTTATAAATGTTCAAATATGCTCATACTTGGGAAGGAAGGTAGTCTTTCTATTGCTGTTCTCTAGACAGAAACACTGAGGCAGGAAGAAATGAAATCTTGGTCTCAGAGGGTCACAAGGATGTCTGTCAGCCATGGAGAGATTGGGAACTCACTCACTGTTACATTTGTTCCTCGCAAGACTTCTCTATCACTGTGCTTTAAGGACTCTTTGAAATGTTTCATACCTATTTTAAGCACTAATTGCAAATAACTTTGGAAGTCCTTTGAAATGTTACAAAAATTATCCCTTTAGGGTGGTGGTGGGATATAAATCGAGTTCTCTAACTTGTAATTTTTGATTTTTTCCTTCTATGGATTTATTCCTCTAGAGCCTGGATTGCTGATTCCCTATGCCTTAAATGAGTGTGGTTTTAGGGCTAGGTTATTTTGATTCTTCCCTCCTAGAAAATTCAATTGTCTGAGTGCATTAGATTACCTTCTCTCCAGCCCCTTTCTGGTATATTTGGAGAGGTATGTTTCAAATTATTTACAGTCTTGAACTGGTGAGATATTCCCAAATGTTTCACTGATTTTTTTTTTTTTTTTTTTTGTCCTTGCCAGCTGCTCATGGATCAGATGAATATATCAAGATGATTATATATTTAACTCTGTGTTGGCCAGAGAGAGAAGGCTACAAAAGGAAAATCCTCATAATATATAGGTGCTATAGAATGCACTGGAGAGCCTGGTACAGGGACACTTGTTTTTCGGACTTCAGTAATGT